>NW_028317892.1:17805000-18105000 GCF_062004578.1 Staurois parvus
CACAGTGCTGGTCATGCCCGAGACTGTTTCGTTTTTGGTCTGGTGTGTTTGGCCTCCTTTTCACCTTGTTCCATCTCTCCATCCGCCGGGATACTCGGTATGCTTTGCTTCATTGCCCCAAACCGGGCCTCTTGGCTCATCAGCAGAAGTTGGCTTCCTATCTGTTTTTATCAGCCACTAGAACAATTGCTCAGGCCTGGAAGAGTCCGTTTGTCCCTCTTCAGGGGGTGCGGGATCGTATGACTACTATGATGCTCAACGAACAGATGTCGAGTATCTGCAACGACTCCCAACGTAAATTTTTGAAAATATGGGAGCCGTGGTTGCAATATGCCTTTCCCACACTCTCCCCGGCTAGTCTGGGGATGTAATGGCGTTCGGTATTGGCGCTCTTGGACCCCTGCTCTTTGCCCCCTTTTTTTTTTTTTTTCTTTTTCTTCCCCTCTTTCTTCTTTTTTCATTCTCTCTCTGTTTTGGTGTGACTGGACTGCTGCATTTAGTTGTTATAGTCAGTTACAGTAATGTTTTGTAACTTATGTGCCACTGATAGCCTCTGCGTGGGCGTACCTTTTGCCCTGTTGGCATTACAGCACCGTTTTTCCTTTTTTTTTTAATTTTGCATTTTTTTTATCTGTGCAATTGATAGCCCCTGCGTGGGCGTGTTTTATTGCCTCTCTTTTATACTGTTTAAAAATTAATAAAAACCATTGAAATAGAAAAACACCACAGTGCTCACTGCTAGAAACTAATTAAAACTAAATAAGTTCACACACATTTAAAATACAAAAACCCTCATGAAGTACTGACTAAAGGCAGATGAACAGCGCTGTCTGGAAGAAGCACAGAGCCAGACTGCTATACAGTGCTGCACTCCTTCCAGCTCACATTCAGCCTTATTCATTCCAGGATCACTAAACTCTTCCAAACATGTTTTGTCATTTGTGACGTCATCAGGGGCTGAAATGCTTCGTAAAAGATTGCTGTTCACGTTGCTCTTATACAAGCTGAAGTGTGTGTGAAACAGACCTTACACAAAAAAATCTTCCCTTGTAGTTGGCACCACTTCGCCCCCCATGCGAACACACTGCAAGGCTTAAGTACTTCTTATGTCTGAAGGTGCATATTATTACTTACTCATACTTTCGACTCCACCACTGCCCTCTTCTCCCCAAAGCTTTGGTCTGTATGCAGTCCCTCAGCATCATCACATACAATGCAGTGCGAAAGACCCTGCACTGAACATGGGGGGGGGGCATGCAACTTGCAGCCATAAGTGGCTTAGAGAGGAGACTGCAGATGGCATCCACACTGCTGCAGCATGGATTAAGGTAAGTATTGCTCTTTACCAGGGCTTTTTTCTCAGAGAATAGGTGCAGGAATCCCCCCTTGTGAGTCACCCTTGTCTCTGCCTCCTACCCACCTCTGAACAATATCCCTTGGTTCCACCTCCTACCAGAAGTGTCCCTAGGGTTGGTGTCACCCGGTGCGGTAACACTTGATGACACCCCTCCGACGATCCCCGCAGAATGGATCGGATCTGCGGATTGAGCATAATGGATCGGACTCCAACCCATTATGCTCAATCCGCAGATTTCCCGCTGAAAAAAAGCCCTGCTCTTTATTCTTTTACCTCTATACATAACAAGTATTTAAAGCAGAGTTACAGTCCTTTTTGTGTTTATTAAAAGTCAGCAGCTACAAAAACTGTAGCTGCTGACTTATAAAAAAAACACGCACTCACCGGTTCCAGGATCCAGCGATGTGCTCCCCCGTGCCGTCCCTTCTCTCCCCCTGGCACCAGCATCTCAACTGTGGGCACCAAGCTGTGACAGCTTGCAACTTCACAGCTGGGTGCCCACTGCGCATGCGCAAGTCACGCTGTGCCTCCTGAATGGTCAGGCAATCTTCTGGGACCTGTGAGGTGTCCCAGAAGACTGCGTGGGGAAAGAGGGTGGGGTGCGAACTTCTGCCTCAGTTTTCTGAGATGAACTGAGCCGGTGGGAGTGGGTACCTGTCAAAACCAGGTATCCGCCGCCCCCCCCCCCCCCCCAAAAAAAAAGTGCCAGAGGAGGCAGACAAGCGGAGCTTCCCTTTCTGAGTTGAACTCCACTATAACCTTGCAGTGGGTGAGTGGGGGGGGCGAACCGCCACAGGGTAGTTTTTTGTGTTGCGCCTGGAGTTGGGTTTTAAAGGAGAAGTTAATTTTTAGGGTGTAATATGTTACTCGGCAGCACCCCCTGATCATCACCCAACGCGACAGCAGGTGGGGGATCTTTTCTGTCCGCACAGCTGCGTTATTTATTCACAGGGATCCTTGAATGAAAAAGTCCCATCCACCACCTCAGCAGATTAGTATGTTTGTCATTCATTCACACTGCCTACAACTCAGGAACTGACAGCCCATAGAAATGTACAGGCACAGAGCTGTAGGCAGTGTCTGCAGGAGCCTGACATTGCAGCTGCCATCCATTGATCATGGGTGCAATTCGCTGTAGGCTCCTAAGAAAAAAAAATAATAAATTTTTACCTAAAAAAAAATGTGCATTTTTTTTTTTCAAAAGGTTGAAGTGTTACTAAACCCAGGACCCTGCATTCACTATATCTGGTCTCCCACAGTACACACAACATGGAAGTGCAATTATTTTAGTAAATATAAACTGCATAATACCTTTTCTCATCAGCAGTTAGAGCAGTCTTGTGACTGCTATCAGTGTCCAGCCCAGCACATGTTAAAGCTTGTAAGATGAGTTTTCTTTCCACCCTAGAAGGATGCAAAACCCCTGACCTCTGTCTTGATAGTGCTGATTGCATGTGATCAGCACAGGGCCACTCTCCCAAGAAAGAAGAAAAAAACCTCTCTAGCAATACACACTAAACTGAGCATGTGGCTACGGGTTCAGTCTGTCTTATCAGCTTGGACATTTGAAGAGGAGGTGCAGAGAATTAACCCCTTAGGGCTCATTCACACTTGATTTATTTCTAACTCTTGCCTGTAGCATTTGACAGGCGTTAGACAGGCGTTTGGGAAGCGTTTTTAACGCTCCTCAAATGCTCCCCAAACGCCCTATGCGTGTTTTTGAGGCATTTGCCAATCATTAAAACTGCACCACAAACGCCTATAATGAAGTTAAAAGGTATTAACACTCTGCAACTGCCTCCCAAACGCCTGCCAGGCGTTTGAGGAGTGGCACCATAGACTTGAATGGGAGGCTTCAACTCCTCCTGACTCAACCTGATGCGTCCGTTTTGCCGCAACGCGACACTAATGCTTCAGTGTGAACAGCAGTGTGCTGCCATGTGCAGAATTTTCATAGGCGTTTGAGAAGTGTTAAAACCGCTTCCCAAACGCCTGTCTGACAAAGCTAGTGTGAACGTAGCCTTAGGTTCCACAGTGAGTACACCAAGCATGCTTTACTGCATATACAGACTGATTTTACTGTTGTGGGTTTAGTAACACTTTAACTTCGCCTTTACATCCACATAACAGTCAGGCAACTAGCATATTTGGCAACAGGAGCCTATGGATGTTTCCAGTGCACATTGCCGATAAGTAGGGGACACCTCGTACCCAGTGGTGTATTTCGGATTTGTGCTGCCCTAGGCAACACAAAAATTGGCACCCTCCCACAGAAAGAGCCCAACATTGACCAAGAACACCCCTGCCCTCCACCCGAGCCTTCCACTACCACTGCCCCCCATACACCAGCCACTATCCCCCATGTCGAAAGAGAGAAAGACATTCACCTTCACAGCTCCGGACATCCCCAGGAATGAGAGTTGGTCTGTGGATACACGACCATGAAACCCACAGCATCTCTCAGAACTCACCAGGTCCCCATGCCGCATGTGTCCCTTCTTCCATCCCTTCTTCCAAGGGGCAGTGCTGCCCCCCTGAAAAATTCTGCCCTAGGCAAATGCCTTGTTTGATTGTGGTAAATACACCCCTGCTTGTACCCCACTTTTAATAGAAGGGCTTGTCCCAGCCCCTTTGTAAAGGTGATGCATCAAAACCATGACTGATCATCTTGTTGATGGATAGATAGTGCATGCAACAGGATGGCCTTCCCCCACCTCGACATGTCAATAGATACAAAGATACCATGTACTGCCAACTTGTGTGTGCCAGTCCCACCCAAACCTCAGCCATCAGCTGACTTCTCTTACCTTGATCCTCTCCACACTGGCCTCCAGCTTCAGCTGCTCCACCAGTCTCTGCATAGTGCTCAGGTTGGAGTTGGAGGACATGTTAGTCCGGCAGGAGAACAAGACGATATGAGGGAAGAGGAGCAGCCTGTTGCTTCTCCAACAGATAGTAGTTGTGATCGGTGCTGGGCTCCGGGCAGGAAATGATCTCACAAGCAGCTAAACTAACAGACTCTCTCCCTCCTACCCATCCAACACACGGAGCTTCCAAACTCTGCTCTGGGAAAGGCTGCTCTGCGGGCGCCACCTACAGCCAGAAAGCGAGAAGTGCTGCAACACAGCAAGCTGAGGGAAAGAACCAGGATATGATAGAAGTTAAAGCGGAGTTCCAGTTGAATTGAAAAAAAAAAAAGTCAGCAGCTACAAATACTGGAGCTGCTAAAAAAACTGTAGCTGTTGACTTTTTAAATACAGCCATTTACCTGTCCCTCGGTCCAGTGGTCTCCTCACCATGGCTGGTTTCACCAACCATCTTCTCTCCCTGGCGCCGGCCTCTTCAGTGTGGGCACACAGCTGTGATAGCTTGCAGCTTCACAGCAGGGTGCCAACCAGGGGCGGACTGGCAACTCATGGGGCCCCTGGGCAATAGGGGATCATGGGGCCCCTGTGTCCTTGCCCAAACTCAAAAAAGCCTATGAAAAAGGTACCAGCGGCATCTCATGGGGCCCCCTACTGATCCCGGGCCCTCGGGCAGTGCCCGAGTTTCCAAATGGTCAGTCCGCCCTTGGTGCCAACTGCACATGTGCGAGAAGCGCTGCACTTTGTGAATGGCCCCGTAGTCCTCTTGGACGTGTCCCAGAAGACTACAAGGAGAGAGGGGGGAGGACAACTTCTGCTTCTGATCGCCGTAGGCCGGAAGTGGGAGCAGGTTCCTGTCAAATTAGGGCACCTGCTCTCCTTCCTTAACGGGGAGTGGGGGACAAAGCCTTAAAGCCGAACTTCCCCTTTGGGGTGGGGAATTACTTTGCATGTAATTTTCATTGCTTACTTATACGGTAGCCTCGCTCAACCTTTTCAACACAGCGGAACCTTTTGAAATAACTTTCCTATCTCAGGGAATCCCTGCTAAAAGTTGCTGCATCTACAACCCAACGCACTCCGTGAGGACACCACCAGGCGAAACGTAGGTAGAAGCGTGATCCCTTCACTTCCAGGTTCCCGTGACGTCACATCCGGCCTGTCGAAAACGAGGCTTGGAACGCACGCTGGCCATCAATATTGGTATTCATACAAACACAGGCTGCATAGACTGGTGTCGGTTTATGAGCACCAATACACGTGAGTGCATTGATACCTATCCAGGGGTGGACTGACCATTTGGAAACTCGGGCACTGCCTAAGGGCCTGGGGTCAGTAGGGCGCCCCATGAGATGCCCCTGGTACCTTTTTAATAGGTTTTTTTGAGTTTGGGCAAGGACACAGGGGCCCCATGATCCCCTATTGCTCGGGGGCCCCATGCGTTGTCAGTCCGCTCCTGTACCTATCTTGTTATGCTATTTTCAATAAATACTACACTTGAGCCTGGGTTCACATATATGCGGTGTGGTACATCACATGTGATTCACACAGGAACCGCACTGCATTCCTGTGCAAATCACATGCAATTTGTGTGCGGTGCGATTGGAGCCATGCATTATGTATGGCTCAAATCGCACTGCATCCGTACCAAAAAGGTGCAGGACCCTTTTTATGGGTTCTCACTAGAATTGGATCACATGGGTATTCACAACTATGCGATCCGATTCTGCACATCACACCGTGTTTTGTGGACCGCTTTCGGGGTGTTGTTAATTTAACATACACATCTGCAGTGGTTTGAATGAACAGGGTGCAATTCTGATGCGATGCAGAATTCACACAGAAAACACTGCAAATTCTGGACAGCATCAGTGAGAACCCAGGCTTAGAGCACTTTAATTCATTTGGTTTATTTGAGCTGTTTGGAGCATTACCTTTATCTTGAGGAGAGCCTGGGATTGTGAATCCATCCAACATTTTTTGCACCCAGAGTATTGTGATCACCCAACTGGGGGCAGTCATCTTTGACCCCCTGGACCTCTTATTAGGAGACCGGGAGGTCTGATCCAGGAGAGCCTGTTGCTGGTCGTCAATATTTATGATAACAAAGAGATATTTGACCACCTTAACCGGGGTCAATTTTTTCTGAAGAGTGAGAAATTCACTTATTGTCTGCATGTGGTGAAAGAGCATATCTTTGGTCTACGGGACTTCATCTTTATGGGACTGTCACCATAATATATTATGTTCACTGTTCATCATATCTTGTTCAGGACTACCATTTGTTTGATGTTATTGCTGGTTCACTCTATTTTTCATCTTTGTTATATAATCGTTGCAATGCCTACCTATTCACATACTCATTTGTTTAAGTGCATTTCACTTTTTAAGGGCAGCAGCAATACTCACTATTGTTTGAATTATTCACTCATCTAGGCGGCACAATATTACTTTTTCAAATACATTAGTGAGATGGTCAATGGGAAGAATGCTTCTTATACTTGTGGTCATTGGGAAGAATTATCCTCTTATAGATACTGTAGCTAAAGAGATCAATGGTGTCAGTGGGAAATTACAGTTGTGTTCAAAGGTTTGCATACCCTGGCAGAAATCATTACATTTTGGCATTGATATTGAAAATATGACTGATCATGGGACATATTTACCGTGAGGCAAACAAGGCATTTGACTTGGGTGGCATTTTTTTCTAGGGTGCTGCCAATCATTACCCAGCCCCTGGTCTCCACCACCACACACACTGTAGAGAGCTCCAGATGCCCTGACCCTGAAGCTGCCTACAGCCTGGCCAGGCACACTGCATGCTGGGAGTTTTACAGTATTTATTTTTTATTTTAATTTATTTCAGGTACTTATATAGTGCTGTCAATTTACACAGCACTTTACATATTTACTGTATATTGTACATGCACATCAGTCCCTAACCCTCAAGGGGCATACAATCTAAGGTCCCTAACTTACATTCATACATACACATACTAGGGACAATTTAAACAGGATCCAATTAACCTATCTGTCTTTGGAGTGTGGGAGGAAACCAGAGTACCCAGAGGAAACCCACGCAGGCACAGGGAGAACATGCAAACTCCAGGCAGGTGGTGCCGTGGTTGGGATTTGAACCAATGATCCTATTACTGCCAGGCAGAATTGCTAACCATTTAGTCACTGTTCTGCCCAGTTGTGGTCCTTCCCCCGCCTCCAACCCATTACTACACAGGAGAGAACTACAATCCCAGCAGGCTGCGATGGAAGTGGGAAGGGAAATGTGGTTATGAGGAGGATACGTACCGGGAATACACGCACCCCCCCCCCCCCCCGGCTACTACCCCTCCACCAGGCCAGTGAAGGATCTCCATCCTTCACACCACTCATACCAACAATTACACCTTCACACCACTCATACCACTAATGACACCTTCACACCACACATACTACTAATGACACCTTCACACCGCTTATACCACTAACTGACACCTTCACACTTCTCATACCACTAATGACACTTTCACACAGTTCATACCACTAATGACACCTTCACACAGCTCATACCACTAATGGCACCTAGCACTAATGACACCTTCACACCGCTCATACCACTAACTGACACCACTAATACCACTAATGACTCCTTCACACCACTCATACCACTAATGACACCTTCACACCACTCATACCGCTAAGTGACACTGCTCATACCACTAATGATACTTTCACACCACACATACTACTAATGACACCTTCACACCGCTTATACCACTAACTGACACCTTCACACTTCTCATACCACTAATGACACTTTCACACAGTTCATACCACTAATGACACCTTCACACAGCTCATACCACTAATGGCACCTAGCACTAATGACACCTTCACACTGCTCATGCCACTAATGACACCTTCACACCGCTCATACCACTAACTGACACCACTAATACCACTAATGACTCCTTCACACCACTCATACCACTAATGACACCTTCACATCACTCATACCACTAATGACACCTTCACACCACTCATACCACTAATGACACCTTCACACCGCTCACACCACTAATGACACCTTCACACTGCTCATACCACTAATGACACCTTCACACTGCTCATGCCACTAATGACACCTTCACACTGCTCATGCCACTAATGGCACCTTCACACTGCTCATGCCACTAATGACACCTTCACACCACTCATACCACTAATGACACCTTCACACTGCTCATGCCACTAATGACACCTTCACATCTCTCATACCACTAATGACACCTCCACACTGCTCATACCACTAACTGACACCTTCACATTGCTCTAAGCACTAACTGACACCTTCACACCGCTCATAGTACTAACTGATACTTTCACACTGCTAATACCACTGAATGACACCCTCACAGCCAGATATGGCTGACCACCAAGTTCTGCTCAGCAAATGTTGAAGCACTGGAGATGGGGGGGAGGCATTTTTGTGTTGCCTAGAACAGCACAAAACCTAAATACACAACTTATTATGCCAAAAAGCTGTCTTTTATATTAGAATAGTGATCATATGAAGCCATTTATTATCAAATAGTTGTTTAGCTCCTTCTTAAATCATACTGGTAACAGAAATTACCCAAAAGGCCCAGATCAAAGGTTTCCCTCCTCTGGAATGTTTGGCCTTGCAGGGGTGTGGAATAAAATACTGCTTGTCCAAGGAATAAATCGGATCCTAATCTACTTGTCCCTCATGAAAATCTGCTTGTCCTGATCATTTTTTTTCCCAATATAGAAACTATGATGGGTTGATGTTTTTTATTAGGCAGAGATGCTATTAGGAATGTCTGAGGCTTTTAAAAACGAAAGAGACTTTATTGAGGCCTAAACTTTTAATGTTTTTACTTTTTGCTAGAAAATTTATTAGAACTCCCAAACATTTATTTTTTTAAAGCAGAGGCCCTAGGCATAGAGAATAAATTGGTGGGTTTTGCAATTTTTTGTCACACAGTATTCGTGTAGCGGTTTTTCAAACACATTTTGTTTAATACACTCTTTTGAATTCTAGTGCAAAAAAACCCCCCACAATACTTAGCCCAATTTTTTGGTATATAAAAGATGATGTTATACCAAGTAAATAGATACCAAACATGTCACCCTTTAAATTTTGCACTCCCGTGCAATGGCAACTGATTGCATAAATTTTACTATTCATAGGCAATGTTTTAAAAGCCTTTACAGGTAACCACTTTAGATATACATAGGAGGTCTGGTGCTAGAATTACTGCTCATGATCTGATGTTTGTGGTGGTAACTTACTTGTGTGGGAAGATCATTGCTTGAGTGCAAGTGGGACTTTGGGGGGCACGGGGGTGCTTTCATTTTTTTTGCTGATTCACACATGTGCGTTGGGAATTGAAGATCAGGTTTCCAAGCTAATTGATACAGTAGATGTTCAGCAGTTCATGTTAAGTTTAGGAACAGTTCCCATAGAAGTCACCTGAACTGCACTGCTCATAAATCAGACAGGACTCTTTTCCAATTCGCACTGCCAGTGCACTGGACATATATGAACAGGCACCATAGGAAGAAATGTTATTTCACATGTCATGCGGTTCAAACCACATCCAATCCGCATATATGTGAAGCGGCACTTAATCACTTTTATTGCTGTCACAAGGAGTGTAAACATCTCTTGTGACAACAATAAGCAGTGACAGGTACTCTTTGGCACTGTACCAATGCCATAAAAAGCCCAGTGAGGCATATCAAAGAATTGTTGGGCATATTGTAACCAGGCATTTTTGTGGTATTGGTGTAGTAAACGCTTCTTTCTGACGACCCAGCCATTCAGTTCATTTTTGTTTAAGTATCGTCATATTGTGCTTCTTGAAACAACCACACCGTCTTTTTCCAGAGAAGACTGTATTTCTCTTAAGGTTACCTGTGGGTTTTTCTTTGTATCCCGAACAATTCTTCTGGCAGTTGTGGCTGCAATCTTTCTTAGTCTATCTGACCTTGGCTTGGTATCAAGTGATCCCTGAATTTTCCACTTCTTAATAGGTGACTGAACAGTACTGACTGGCATATTAAAGGCATTGGAAATCTTTATATATCATTTTCCATCTTTATAAAGTTCCATTACCTTGTTAAGCACTTCTTTTGGCAGTTCTTTCTGCTGCCCATGGCTCAGTATCTAACCTGCTCAGTGCATCCATGTGAGAGCTAAGAAACTCATTGACAATTTATACATAGACACTAAGGGGTTTATTTTCTAAAGCTGGAGAGTGCAATACTGTGCATGAGCCAGACCCCAGGATGTGCCTGTGCGAGCACCGCCATCTTACCGTACTGCACACACACAAAGCCAAGCCTCATTCCGAGGCCACCTCGCGCATTCGCAGTACACCTGAAACCGCTCTGGACCCGGAAGCAGCAGCCTAGAGAGCAGCATTGCGCTCCAGGCACCCACTAGCACCTGGCAAAGAAAATTAAAAACAAAAAGGAGCACAAAATGAGACCCGAATATGGGCAAGGAGCACTGCTTACTAACCCCGCACAGCCAAGATCGCCTCGTCCGATCGGGGTGCTACATGGCCACCCTCTATTAGCAGGCTATCCGGCCTCAGTTCTGCTCATTGGCTATTGGCAGACCTGAGCACTTCCAGGCACTGACTTGGCCATTTCCACCCATGCCTGCACTGCCACTCCCGGCATCGCGTCAAATACCCTGCCTTTAGCTGGGGACCCGTGGAACTGACAAATGCTGTGTCACCTTGCATCTCCCAGAGAGGCTCGCCAGGCCTTGGTCGCGGACCATCTTGTATGTGTGGAACCAGGTAAGACTTTCACTAGGTCCATAGGAGGAGGACAAAAAAGGAACACGGCCTCTGGCGAGCAGCAAAGATTTATGGGAGTGGGGTCCTATAGGAGAAGAGAGGGCGGGACTAAGCCATACGTATGCTGCCATGCAGTCTGTCAGGAAAATATATTGCCTTAGATGTGGTGGCTGCATTAGTTTTCTTTTTTTTCACCTGATAATCTGGTCAGTAACACACCTCTTGTACTAGTGTGCTGACATTTTTGAGGAATAAGTACAGGGGTCACAGAAGACAGCAGCAATGTTAATCTGGGGGGAGGGGAGTGTTAGATTTAGATACACTAACAAATTGAAGCTAAACTCCAGCTCATATTGCAGTTATATAGGCAGTTACAGCAACAGTTTTATTTTCCTTTGGGATATAGGTTTTACATATAAAAGCTGATCGTTATGAGTGATAAATGGTTTGTCTCCAAACTTTCAAAACAAAGGGCCAGTTCACTATCTTTCAGACTTAGTAGGGCAGATTGTGGCTAGTTGTTGTAGAAAATGTCCCAGCATCAGTGTGAGTAAAGTAAGCCCCAGGCTTAGTGATCATTAAAAAAATTACACACCATCTGTGGTCAGTAGGAGGAATAGTGGCCCATCGCTGGTGTCAGTGGGTGGAATAGTGGCCCATCATTGGTGTCAAGTGCAGTTACTATGCCCCACTGTTTGTGTCAGTGGGAGAAATAATGCCCCAAAGGCTGCGTAAAGTATACTTTTGTTAGCTGAATGTCATCATGGTATCTTGTTTGTTAATGCACACATCAGTAGTTGTACAGCATGCATTTATTTTGAATCATAAAATACCCTTTCCGATTGATATATCAGAAGAGTGTACTTCAGTTCTCATACTGTGTCTTCATAGTTGAGTTGATCCAGTCGTGTGCTGTACTAATTATAGAAACAAAAGATAGTATATATTAAGTTCCAGGGTTGGAATTCCTTTGTGTTGTTCTGGGAAATATCCACTTGAGCAGATATGTCAGGACTGCAAGTATCACCAGGTAAATAAATGCAGCTGTGTTCATGTACAGTTGTGGCCAAAATTATTCAACCCCCAATGCTGTAAAGGGGTTTAGGGACTATAGTGTACATTTGGAATTGTATTCAGAATCAAATCCTACAAGGACGTTGTAACTACCCAAATGCAACTAAAATGACATCAATTGTTTATGTAATACAGTAGTAAATGGTTCTTATGTGGTTTCTTCATTGCCACAATTATTCAACCCCTTAAAGACTACCACTCTGAAGAACAGAGGTTCATACAGGTGCTTTCCATCACGTATTGAAAACACCTGTGGATGTCACCGAGCAGCAATCAAGCATAATAAGCACCAATTAGGCAGCTTTAAAATGACTGTGATACTCAGCTCCTTCTAGACATTTACTGGTGTGGTTACAAACATGGTGAAGGCAAGAGAATGGTCCAGGAAGACAAGAGAAGAGGTGATTTCTCTTCACAGGAAGGGCAATGGCTATAAGAAGATTGCAAAGATGTTAAACATACCAAGAGACACCTTAGGAAGCATCATTCGCAAATTCAAGGCAAAGGGCACTGTTGAAACGCTACCTGGTCGTGGCAGAAAGAAGATGCTGACTTCGACTGCTGTGCGCTACCTGAAGCGTAGAGTGGAGAGAAGTCCCCGTGTGACTGCTGAGGAACTGAGAAAAGATTTGTCAGATGTGGGTACAGAAGTTTCAGCCCAGACAATAAGACGCACACTGCGTAATGAAGGCCTCCGTGCCAGAACTCCCAGGCGTACCCCCTTGCTGTCTCCAAAGAATAAGAAGAGTCGACTGCAGTATGCCAAAAGCCATGTGGACAAACCACAAAAGTTGTGGGATAGTGTTCTGTGGACTGATGAAACAAAATTAGAACTGTTTGGGCCCATGGATCAACGCTATGTTTGGAGGAGGAAGAACAAGGCCTATGATGAAAAGAACACCTTGCCTACTGTGAAGCATGGTGGAGGGTCAATCATGCTTTGGGGCTGTTTTGCTTCTGCAGGTACAGGGAAGCTTCAGCGTGTGCAAGGTACCATGAATTCTCTTCAGTACCAGGAGATATTGGATGGAAACGTGATGCAGTCCGTCACACACCTGAGGCTTGGGAGACGTTGGACCTTTCAACAGGACAATGATCCCAAGCATACCTCCAAGTCCACTAGAGCATGGTTGCAGAGGAAAGGCTGGAACATTTTGGAGTGGCCATCGCAGTCACCAGACTTAAATCCGATTGAGAACCTCTGGTGGGACTTAAAGAAAGCAGTTGCAGTGCGCAAGCCTAAGAATGTGACTGAACTGGAGGCCTTTGCCCATGAAGAATGGGCGAAGATACCCGTAGATCGCTGCAAGACACTTGTGTCAAGCTATGCTTCACGTTTAAAAGCTGTTATAACTGTAAAAGGATGCTGTACTAAGTACTAAGATTGAATGTCACTTGGGGGTTGAATAAAACTGATAATGCTGTGAGCACAGAAAAGACATTTGTGGTTATTTCATTATAACTGTTATGTTATATTTGTCTGACCTACAAGTGCCTCTTTAATGTAAATGTAAGCAAGATGACTGAATGATCAAAAGCAATGTCAAACTGGCCAAAACACTCAATTTCAGTGGGGGTTGAATAATTTTGGCCACAACTGTAGATAAAATCTTTCTTCTCATACTGATTTATTAAGACAGGTACCATGGCTTAAGTCAGAAATGAGATCACACTCAAAAGAGAACATTTGAATCGTAATGCTGGATACACAGTACATCTAAAAGAATGTACTGTATTACTTTAATCTCTGTTGCATTTTTGCCACTTTCTTTGTAGCCAAACTGTTATCGGACTTTTCTCGCAGGCAGTGCTCTGCATAAATGAGTACACCCCTTTTGAAAAGTTAGATATTAATCAATATCTCAATGAACACAAGAACAATTTCCAAAATGTTCACAAAACTGAGTTTTATGGAACATTTGTTTAGCTCATTACATGAAAGTAAGGTTAATAATATAAATTAGATTAAAAAATCTTCACTTTTACTCAGATTAGTTGATGCAAAAATTAACACACCCCACGACAAAAACTATTACATCTAGTATTTTGTATGACCTTCATGATTTGTAAGGACAGCACCAAGTCTTCTTGGCTTGGAATGAACAATGTCAACATGTTGCAGCATCTATCTTTTTCCATTCTTCAAGAATTACCTCTTTTAGAGCCTGGATGCTGGATGGAGAGTGATGCTCAACTTGTCTCTTCATAATTCCCCATAGGTGTTTGATTGGGTTCAGATCAGGAGACATAATTGGCCACTGAATCACTTTCACCCTGTTCTTTAGAAATGCAACAGTGGCCTTAGATGTGTGTTTTGGAACATTGTCATGTTGGAAAAGTGCACAACGACCAAGGGTATGGAGTGATGGTAGCATCTTCTTTTTCAATATAGAGCAGTACATCTGTGAATTCATGATACCATCAATGAAATGCAGTTCCCCGGCACCAGCAGCACTCATGCAGCCTCACAGAAGGACACTGCCACCACCATGTTTCACTGTAGGCACCGCGCATTTTTCTTTGTACTCCTTACCTTTGCAACGCCATACAGGTTTGAAGCCAACAGTTCCAAAACATTTATCTTGGTCTCATCACTCCAGAGTACCAGTATGCACTTTAGGATAGGCCTTCTTCGTGGACGACACCCATGCATGCCATTCCTCTACAGTGTACGCCGTATTGTGTCACGGGAAACAATCACTCCAGTTTGGCTTTCTACTTCTTTAGCCAAATGCAGTGAACTTGCATGGTGATTTTCTTCAACCCTTCTCATCAGAAGATGCTCCTGTCGAAGTGTTTACTTTCATGAACAGCCTGTACGTCTCTGTGAGATGGATACAGTTCCATCTTTGTTAAATTTTTGTATCACTTTTGCTACAGTATTCTGGCTGATAAATAAAGCTTTGCTGATCTTCTTGTAGCCTTCATCTTTCTTGTGTAAATAAATTGTTTTCATTTCTCTTCCACGTGGTGTCATTGCTGACAGCATGAATTGGGAAGTTACTTTGCTAAGTAACGCCATTTTATAATCAACTGTCTGCTGGACACCTGTTTAATGAATAATTAGACTCACCTGTAGTTGAATTCATGTTAATTAAGATTTTGTTCCTAAAGACTTTCATTGGGGTTTATTAATTTTTGCAACATGGTCTTGAATAAATTTGTTAGGAAAAATGCTTTTTTTGTGTGTGCAAATTAACAAATCTTGTTTGCAATCAATGGCCCGCATTTTTGGGAGTATTTTGTAGTATAGTGACCCACAGAAAATGTTGATTCTGAAAGGAATGTAAAGGTTTTCTGACAAATCTGTTGAGGTCTACTCATTTGTGCTGAGCACTATATATATATATATATATATATATATACACACACACAGTTAGGTCCATATATATTTGGACACAGGCACAATTTTCACACTTTTGTCACTGTATGCCTCCAGAATAAATTAAAACGAAACAATCCAAATGAATTTGAAGTGCAGACTTTCAGCTCAAGGGGTTGAACATAAATATCAAGTACACATTTTAGGAACTGCAACCATTTTTTATACACAGTCCATCTATTATCAGGGGCTCAAATGTATTTGGACAACTGAATGTAATCATAAATAAAATGTTCATTTGTAACACTTTGATGAGAATCCTTTACTGGCAATGATTGCCTGAAGTTTGGAACCCATGGACATTACCAAAGACTGGGTTTCCTCCTTTCTGATGCTTTGCCAGGCTCTAACTGCAGCTGTCTTCAGTTGTTCTTTGTTTGTGGGTCTTTCTGCCTTTAGTTTTGCCTTCAGCAAGTGAAATGCATGCTCAATTGGGTTGAGATCAGGTGATTGACTCAGCCATTGCAGAATATTCTACTTCTTTCCCTTCAAAAGCTTCTGGGTTGCTTTTGCAGTGTGTTTTGGATCATTGTCCATCTGTACTGTGAGGCGCCGTCCACTCAACTTTGCTGCATTTAGCTGAATCTGGGCTGACAGCATATCTCTAAACACTGCAGAATTTATCCAGCTGCTTCTGTCACATCATCAATAAACACCAATGACCCAGTGCCACTGGAAGCCATGCATGCCCATGTTATCACACTGCCTCCACCATGTTTTACAGATGACGTTGTGTGCTTTGGATCCTGAGCTGTTCGAAGCCTTCTCCACACTTTTTTCTTCCCATGGTACAGATTCATCTTAGTTTCATCCGTCCAAAGAATGCTTTTTCAGAACTGGTCTGGCTTTTTTAGATGTTTTTTGGCAAAGTCTAATCTGGTTTTTCTATTCTTCAGGCTTATTAACGGTTTGCACCTTGTGGTGAACCCTCTGTATTTGCTCTCGTGAAGTCTTCTCTTGATTGTAGACTTTGAGAATGATAAGCCCACCTCCTGGAGAGTGTCCTTCACTTGTCGGAATGTTGTGAATTGTTCATTCTTTACCATAGAGAGGATCCTGCGATCATCCACCACTGTTGTCTTCCTTGGACGTCCATGCCTTTTTATGTTACTGATCTCACCAGTGCGCTCCTCTTTCCTCAGAATGTACCAAACTGTTGATTTGGCAACTCCTAATGTTGCTGCTATCTCTCTGATGGATTTGTTTCATTTTTGAAGCCTTACAATGGCCTGTTTCACTTGCATGGACAGCTCCTTTGAATGCATGATGTAGGTTCACAGCAATGGATTCCAAATACAAATACCACACTTAGAATCAACTCCAGACCTTTTACCTGCTTAATTGATGAAGAAATAACAAAGGAGTAGCCCACACATGGCCATGAAACAGCTTTTGATTCAATTGTCTAATTACTTTTGGTCCCTTGAAAAAGGAGGGATGGCTACTCTTAAGAGCTGTAATTCCTAAACCCTTCCTCCAATTTGGATGTACATGCCCTCAAATTAAACCTGAGTGTGCACTTTCAGCCCATATCCATTATAAAACTATAGCTTGAATATGTTTTGGTAAATACATGAAAAACTAAAATTGTGCCTGTGCCCAAATATACATGGACATAATTGTGTGTGGAAGTGGAAGCACTGACTAGGCTAGATACTGAGACATGGGGATCAGAAAAGAACTGTCAAAAGTCCTGTGTAACAATGTAATGGAACTTTATAAAGATGGAAAAGGACATATAAAGATGTCCAAAGCCTTGAATATGTCAATCAGTACTGTTAAATCACCTATTAAGAAGTGGAAAGTTCGGGGATCTCTTGATACCAAGCCAAGGTCAGGGAGACCAAGAAAGACTGCAGCCACAACTGACAGAAGAATTGTCTGGGATTCAAAGAAAAACCCACAGGCAACCTCAAAAGAAAAACAGGATGCTTTGGAAAAAGATGGTGAGGTTGTTTTAAGGAGTACAATATGGTGATACTTGAACAAAAATGAGTTGTTTGGTTGAGGTGCTAGAAAGAAGCTTTTACTACACCAATGCCACAATAAAGCCCAGTTACAATATGCCTGACAACACCTTGACATGCCTAACCAGGCTTTTTTGTGTCATTGATGCAGTAAAGGCTTCTTTCTGGCACCTCGATCATGCAGCTCATTTTTGTTCAAATGTCATCATAGTGTGCTCCTTCAAAACAACCACACTTTTTCCAGAGCAACCTGTATTTTTCTTGTGGTTACCTATGGGTTTCCCTTTGTATCCCGAACAATTCTTTTGGCAGTTATGGCTGCAATCTTTCTTGGTCCACCTGACCTTGGCTTGGTATCGAGAGATCCCCAAACTTTCCATTTCTTAATAGGTGATTTAACAGTACTGATTGGCATATTCAAGGCTTTGGTCATCTTTTTATGTCTTTTTCCATCTTTATAAAGTTCCATTACCTTGTTACACAGGACTTTTGACAGTTCTTTTCTGATCCCCATAGCTCAGTATCTAGCCTAGTCAGTGCTTCCACGTAAGAGCTAACCATCTCATTGACTATTTATACACTGACACTAATTGCAATTTAAAAAGCCACAGATGTGGGACATTAACCTCTAATTGACATTTTAACCCGTGTGTCACCTTGTGTGTCTGTACCAAGGCCAAACATTCCAGGGTATGTAAACTTTTGATCCGGGCCATTTGGGTGATTTCTGTTATCATTATGATTTAAAAAGGAGCCAAACAATATTTGATAACAAATGGCTTCATATGATCATATAAAAGAGCATTTTTTGGCATGATCAGTCATATATTCTATTTCAATGCCAAAATTTCACAATTTCTGCCAGGGTATGTAAACTTTTGAGCACAACTGTATGTATATATATATATATATGTGTGTGTGCGCTATTATTTATTTATCAGCACCAAACACGTTACCTATAATACTGTGCATCCTATGTCCTGCAGGAGGCTGCTGTTTGTAAAAATCTTTCCTTCATGCTGCCATTATAGCTACCGGATGTTGATCTTCCAGTGCTGTGAGAGTTACCTGCAGTCACTAGTGTGAAGAGTTGTGCCACACACCCGTCTCCCTTTTCCCTCTCTGACATCTGTTGTTCTCCCATAGCACATCGTGTTCTGTAAATAAGCAGAAGAGATCCTACCATTCATCTGTTCTTCCCCCATTCTCAGGTCAAAACATATATCGCCAGCACACCATGGATCTTCAAGATGGCATCCAAGAATTTTATGAAAGTGATCACATCACAGCATGAAATTGTGACATTTTGGGCCATAGAGGAATCCTTCATTTCATGCCAGATGAAGGGGTCCTGCATACCCCCAAATGTTGCAATTTACTACTGTGATCACTTTAATAACATTTTTGGACACTATATTTAAAGGGTTACTAAAGTCTGTTTTTTTTATTAAAATAAACATGTTATACTCAGTTGCTCTGTGCAGAGGTTTTGCACAGAGTGGCCTTGATCTTCCTCTTCTTGGGTCCCCCCGCCAACGATCTTAGCCGGTTTGTGGGTGCCGGAACTGCAAGGAAATCATATGATCAAAATGTGAATGTGAATTCCCTGTGGGCCGCATTTTGAAAAAGGGAATGTAGGTACAGCAGCCGATTCAGACGAATGCATTGCAGTGCCCGAGCAAACACAGCCCAAAAACACACATAGGTGTGAACTGGGCATAAAGTAAATGTATCAATAACAACTTAAAATGTATATTAACTAAAATACATGAATTTTTTGCTGGTCCAAGCGACCCCTTTCATCTGCCCTGTTATAATTCAGGCATGGGGATACTTAGACAAATTAAACGGACAAAGCCTAATGTTTACAAACAAACAAAAATTCAGGTGCAGAGACTCCATTGGGTCAAGAGGGAACAATGATGAGCGGCGAGCAGAAAAGAGGCACTTCCCACAGTATGCAGAACATGTTCTACAATAACATCCAATTGCCACGTCTGTATCCTACAACAAAGGAGAAATGCAGATTTATGCTTAAAAGAGAATTCACCTTTAAAACATATGACATGTTACCGTACACCCATATTCAGGGTGTAACATGTTACAAAAGGACAGCCCCCGCTCCCCTACTTTGACAGCTAACGGGGGATCTTCTACCCCCACTGTCAAAATTTGTTAAAAATGTGGTGGCTCCACTCACCTCAATCCTCTGTGAATTGAAAACTACAAATCCCAGCAACCCTAGCGGCTGTCAGCTTGTAGTTCTCATTGAACTACTATGGCAATGTGAGTAGTTCATTCAGTCTTCCTGTAAGTATCAGCTTCCAAGTATGAGGTACAAGAAAGCAGAATACTGACAGATCTGCATTGCATCAATGATCTTCTGATCGCTGGTGCAATGCTTAACAGGCTCCTGCAACAAAAAATATTAAATGCACCTTTTTTTACCTGTAAAATACTGTATGACCTGACCATATTGTTGTTGGTAAATGTACACAAGTGCTAGCAACTACTTTTAGTTCAAGTAATCCTAGACATCACATTAAATACAATCAATACAGGCTCGTGATCAAGTGGGTACAGATTAAAGCAATCCAGACCTGATATTTTAGTATTAGGTGGATGCCAGAAGGTTGTACATGACTCTGGCCACCTTGTGTACTGGGGCTACAATTTAATTTATAGGATCAATTAACCTCTTGCCAACTTCCCAAAGTACATTTAGTGTGGACGATCGACACATGTAAGTCATTGTTCCTGTACAGACTCACAAGGGCACTGAGCTCCCCCCATGACCGATGCGTCTAGATTGCGGTTCATAGTACTGGTTACACGATCAATGTCAACAAAAAAGACTGAAAATTTTAGAAAAAAACATTATTTTTGACTTTTTGCTATTAAACATGTCCAGTAAAAAAATTTAAAAATCAAATTTCATCATAAATTTAGGCCAAAATGTATTCTGCTACGTCTTCGCTTAAAAAAAATCCCAATACGTGTAAATTAATTGGTTTACATGAAAGTTATAGCTTTTAAAAAATGGCGGTATATATACTGTGGGGAACTGACGTGGTGTCACTGACATCCCCAGTGCCACCAATACAGTGATCAGTGCTAATAAAAAGCACTGACACTGTACTAATGGCACTGGGCAGGAAGGGGTTAACATGTGGGGTGCTCAAAGGGTTAACTGTATGCTGTTTCACTGTGCGCTGTGTGTGTGTTTTCCTATGCAGAGCCATACAAAGCAGTGTGCAGGAGCTGACAGGGGAGAGATTTGTGTTGTTTATACACAGATCTCTTCCCTTCGATAAATCTCAGAGAGTGCCAGCGGAAAATCACCGGCCAAGACCTGGTGATTAACAGCCGAGGCCACAAATGGCGGCGTGGGTAGGGCACGCGCCCCCTACCCGGAACAGCAAAATTATGTATATATACGTGATTTTGCGCACCCGTGCTGCCCTGTAGCAGTATTTATGCTATAGGGCGGTGCAGAAGCGGTTAAAGGATAAGTTCACTTTTAGGAATGAATGAATGAACTGCAATCCCCGACAGCCTTAGCGGCTGTGGGCTTGTAGTTTTCAATGAACTACCCTGGCACTGTGGTAGTTCATTGAAGCTTCCTGTCAGAATAGCTGCTTGCTCGTACATCCTGTACGGCAACTGATGGCCTATAAAAAGGTGTCTCATTACCAAGGTGTAACACAAGAAACATCTTATGTTTCTGATGGGTAAAAGCAAAGAGCTCCTTCAAGGCCTTCGCAACCGTATTGTTGCAAAACATACTGATGGCATTGGTTACAAAAGGATTTATAAACTTCTGAATGTTCCAGCAAGCATTGTCGGAGCCATAATAAGGAATTGGAAAGAACATCATTTCACCTTAAACCACCCATGACCAGGTGCTCCTCTCAAGATTTCTGACAGAGGAGTGAAAACAATTATCAGAAGAGTTGCCCAAGAGTCAAGGAACACTTGTGGAGAGCTTCAGAAAGACCTGGAATTAGCAGGTACAAAAATAAAAAAAAAAATATAAGAAATGCACTCAACCACCATGGCCTGTATACACACTCACCACACAAGACTGCTTTGCTGAAGAAAAAGCATGTTGAAGCTCATTTAAAGTTTGCTGCACAACATTTAGACAAGCCTGTGAAATACTGGGAGAATATAGTCTGGTCAAATGAGGCCAACATTCTTTGGATGCCATAATACACACCATGTTTAGAGGCCAAATGGCACTGCACATCACCCCAAAAACACCATACCAACAGTG
The DNA here is from genome assembly GCF_062004578.1 of Staurois parvus. Classification (NCBI taxonomy): domain Eukaryota; kingdom Metazoa; phylum Chordata; class Amphibia; order Anura; family Ranidae; genus Staurois; species Staurois parvus. Next base: position 17,826,754 of record NW_028317892.1, read on the forward strand.
AAGTTTGGAGGTGGGAACATCATGGTGTGGGGCTGTTTTTCAGCATTCGGTACTGGCAAATGTCATGTCTTTGAGGGAAGGATAAATGGCAAAATGTACCAATACATTCTTGATAAAAATCTGCTGCCATTTACCCTGATGATGAAGATGAAACAAGGGTGGACATTTCAGCAAGACAATGATCCCAAACACAAAGCCAAGTAAACTGTCAATTGACTTCAAAGAAAGAAAATAAAGCTGCTTGAATGGCCCAGCCAATCACCTGACTTGAATCCAATAGAAAATCTATGGAAAGAAATAAAGAGCAGAGTTCATAGAAGAGGCCCACGGAACCTCCAAGATTTGAAGACTGTGTGGAAGAATGGGCCAAAATCATGCCTAAGCAATGCATGTAACTAGTTTCTGCATACAGGAGAGGTATTGAAGCTACCATTACCAAAAAAGGTTTTTGTATGAAGTGTTAGATACATTTCAGTTAGTGTGTTCAATACTTTATGTATTGAACACGCTACCCGCTTTATGTATCCCAGTTTGTGGACGGTATATCTTTCACACAAACCAATTAATATACACTCATTGGGATTTTACCAAACCTGGGATTTACCAAAAACATGCAGCAGAATACATTTTGGTCTAAATTTATAAAGAAATTAGATTTTTTTTTTTTTATTGGATATGTTTCATAACAGAAAATAGAAAACATTGTTCTTTTTTTCATAATTTTCTTTCTTTATATATATAATAAAAAACCTAGTGGTGATCAAATAGCCCCAAAAGAAAGCTCTATTTGTGTGAAAAAAATTATATAAAATGTAATTTGGGTACAGTGTTGCATGTTGCCAGTTAAAATATTGTCGTGCTGAATGGCAAAAAATAGCCTTGTCATGAAGGGGGTAAAATCTTATGGAGCCTAAGTATATTGAGCAAGCGTAACACACTTTATCTTATATTATTCCCAATAATATATTCATTTTACATATATAAATCTCATGTGTGCTATTATTTTTTGCACAAATACTATAAATCTTAACTTGAGCCACTTTGTTTCAGTTAAGATTTTGAGATTTGGATAGAGTAGGGAAAAGTGAGACTTCCTGCTAGCTTTTTGTCTGCAACCCTACTGACAACATTCTGCCTCATTTTCTGTACCTGGAGCACCTATCCATGAAATTAGGGTTTTTAGCCAGTTGGACAGGAATATACAGACGGCAATAAAAAACATCATCAGACATTATAACCCATACCCACTCAAAGTATGTCTTTGTTTTTCATTATTCCCATTGGAGAGATTTTTTATTTCCTCTCCTGACAAGAAATGAGGTGAACCTCGCCAATAGGGATATAGATGGCAATAAAATCTGACAGTCTCCTAACCTTTACTCGCTCTATTCAAAAAGTAATATTTAGGCAAAATTTTTGCTTCAAGGTTTAGTTTCTACTGTCCTTAAAGCAGTAGGAAACTTGAGAAAAGAAAAAAAAAACACTTGCAGGGTAACGTTACAATATGCTAGTATGCATCGCATACTGGCACATCATGAAAGACTTACCTTTAACTGCTTCCCCACTGCCTATAGCACCAATACTGCTACAGGGCAGCGCAAAATCATGTATATATACGTGATTTTGCATCTCCGGGGAAGGGGCGCGTGCGCGCCGACCTTGGTGGCTACGGCTGTCAATCACCGGGTCCCGACCGGAGATTCCCTGCCAGGACCAGGTGATCGCTGAAGAATACTGACAGAGGAGAGGTCTGTATGTAAACATTACAGTTATCTCCCGTCAGCTCTGGCATGCCGCTTTGGTTTGCTCTGCATAGCAGAGCAATACAAAGCAGCATGCTTACACAGTAAAGCACACTGGTTAACCCTTTGATTACCACAGATGTTAACCCCTTCCTGCCCAGTGCCAGTGTTTGTGCTTTTATTTTTTAGCACTGATCACTATATTGGTGTCACTGGCGATGGCAGTTAGTCAGTGTCAGTATGCCCACCCCAGTAAGTCGCTGATTGCTGCTATTACTAGTATATATAAAAAAAAAGTATATATACTGCCACTTGTAGACGCTATAACTTTCACGTAAACCAATTAATTTACATGCATTGGGATTTTTTTTTTTTTTAGCAAAGACATGTAGCAGAATACATTTTGGTATAAATTTATGACAATTTTATTTTTAAAATGTATTTACTGGATGTTTTAGCAAAATGTAAAAAATATTTTCTTTTCAAAATTGTCGGTCTTTTTTTGTAGCGCAAAAAATAAAAAAGCAGAGGCAATCAAATACCACCAAAAGTGTTGCATGACCGCTCAATTGTGAAAGTAACGCAGCGCCATATCACAAAAAATGGCCTAGTCATGGAGGGGGATAAATCCTCTGGAAGGCAAGTGGTTAACCACCTCCCGCCCGCCATATAGTAATATGACGGACACAAGGTGGTCCTCCCATTCTCACCACGCACGCGCGGCTCAAGGAGCGCGCAGCGATCGGCGGTGCGCTGTGTCCCTCGGAAGATGTCGGCTCAGTCATGTGATCAGCTGTGTCCAAACACAGCTGATCACATGTAAACAGGGAAATGCCAGTTATTGGCATTTCTCTCCTCTTGAGCTATCACGCTGACAGCTCGAGGGGAGAGGAGAGCTGGTAATCGGCATTCCGCGGAGGCGACATGTACACTGATCATCAGGGCACTGATGATCAGTGTGCCCTGATGATCAGTGTAGCCCCTGCAGCACCACCTGTCAGTGTCCATCTGTGCCTTGTGTCAGTGCTCATCAGTGCCTCGTGCCAGTGCCACATATCAGTGCCTACCAGTGCACATCAATGCCACATATCAGTACCCATCTGAGCTGCCTTTCAATGTTACCCATCAGTGCCAGTCAGTGCCACCTGTCAATGCCAATCAGTGCCGCCTATCAGTGCTGCCTTTCAGTGCCCATCAGTGATGCCTGTCAATGCCCGTCAGTGCCACGTACTAGTGCCTCATCAGTGCCACCTATCAAGTGTCCATCACTGCAACCTCATTAGCGCATATCAGTGAAGGAGAAAAATCACTTATTTACAAAATTTTATAACAAAAACTAAGAAAAAACTTTTTTTTTTCAAAATTTTCAGTAGTTTTTGGCTTAAGAAAAAATAAAAAACCCAGAGGTGATTAAATACCACCAAAATAAAGCTGTCACAAACAAATGATAAAAATTTCATATGGGTATAATGTTGCATGACTGCACAATTGTCATTCAAAGTGTGACAACTCTGAAAGCTGGAAATTGGCCTGGGCAGGAAGGGGGTATAAGTGCCCTGTAGGCTAGTGGTTAAACGAAGCCCTCCAGCAGAGCGCTCTCACTGCTGAGGACGCTTCCATCTTCACCCAGTCTTCCTTCCGGGTTCGCAGGCTGCAGCCACTTGGCTGGCCGAATGGCATACGTGCAGGAGTCTCGGCCGAGGCACACAGCTCTGAAGGAACAGCATGGGTATGCCGTTTCTTCAGAGCACATGTGTTGGTGACAGCACAGGCACATTTAGGAGATATTCATTTTACCTATAGATAAGCTTTATTATAAGCTTACCTGTAGGTAAAGATTAAAAAAAAAAAATGTTTACTACCACTTTAATAGACAACTCATATAGCCTCACAATTAACACCACCTAGAAGCAAGCTATGTTTAAAGAATGAACACCTATCAAATACTCTTTCTGAATTACTGCATAACAAATACAGCAAAATCAATCATGTAGCATGCCTGTAGTAAGATGCCAGGGATTCATCACACAGTACATTTAATGTATGGAACTACAAACTGAGATTTACTGAATATCATGTCTTATATTGTTTTTAAGCAATTTCACATTGTGTTTTAATTGTATATATGTAATAAAATCTTCAGTGGTTTTATCTTGAAAATTGTGTAGTGTTGAATGACCTTGCACCTATACCTATAAAGTCCTAAATTTAAAGGAGTGAGGTTCTTTCCTGTCTCTTTGCATTTACCTGTATGAAACGGAACTGTGCAACAAAACCCTTGATGAATAAAAAAAAAAAAAAAAAAAGTTGAAGCATATATGGTTAAAAATGTAAATCATATATTAACTTTTGCATTGTATTTTTATCATTTCTATGCTACTCCTATTAATCTGAATGATCTTGAAGACGGTAAACTTACTTTATGAAGATCCTCACACATTTGCTTCCTTGAATTCTGACGGGTATTCACTATGACCTGTGAGTAGGCACTGCAGAGTCACACATGCCTTCTGAACGACAGAGTTGCTGAGAAGAGGAGTTTCTCAGTACATGAATCTCTACCATAGGATATATAGTCCTTAGAAATTTAAAGCAAAGGAGAAACTGCAAAGCATGCAGGGCGTCCAGAAAGTTGTGGAAAGAGATGGCCAGCAGACAGGAAAAACTCAACAAAAAAGGAGATTTTTTTTGTCAAATAAGCTTATATTAGATTGTCTTGCTATTACAATATCTGTTGTAAAATCAAAGTGTGTGCTGTGACCATAGAACTCCTTTAAATTTGTTAAAAATAGAAATGCATGGTAATAAAAATACAACATGCATTATGCTTTGGCATGATTACCATTATATCTTAAAGGATAACCATATGAAATCTTCCCTTCCATCATCATTCTAATCAAACTTGCCAACTAAGATACAGAGCTCTAAAGCAGACTGAAGCAGGCCTATACACTAGTAGGTCTTCTAACAAATATCAGCAAAAAATTCTTATAACAATCGATGGCTTGATGGTCATTCAAAAGTACTTTTCTTTGCTTTTATCGTTCAATTTTGCAATGAATGTAATTTCCCAATTGAAAACCACACTCGCAATAAAAAAAAAAAAATCCTTCAAAATGTTTTTCACTGCAGTAGAAAACAACCTTCGACTTTACCCCACAAAGAGTAAGAAAATCAGACAAATGCTCCTAAAATGAAAAAATGAACACAATTCACTAGTGTATAGCCAGCCAGTATTTCACTGCTCTCCAGTTACAGCAACTGTGATCACAGATCTACAGCAAAGGAGAATAATGGCTGTCTAGTGTCAAGCTCACCATTTGCCATCATGATGACCATTATTCTCCTATGCCCATGCATATCCACAGATAAATTAAAGGCAGATAATTACTCAGTTTGATTAGGAGATACATATAAGGGACAGCTGTTCTTTAGGGCAAAACAACAGGTTTGCTTTAATACCTTCCCTTTCCCCAGCACATATTTTTGTTCAGTTTGCTCCCTTCACCATTCCGTATCAGGTACCACAGGAAATACCTGAGGTAGGGAACAACTGAGCCAATCAGCACTGTCGCACTGGCCTTTCCTTTGTTCCTAGTTAGTGACCAAAGCAGTGGGAGAGTAAGAGGAAGGTACTTAAGTACAGTGGAGGGCTAAGTGAATCTGCTTTGGCCTCTGTGGGCTCAGATTCACTTTAAATGCAAGTGGAGCAGTCATACACTCCTATGATGACTGTGGAAGAGAGTTGAGATTTTGCTGCAGAAATGAAGGCAGCTGTAGAGTTTTCCACCCATTTATCTAGATTTACATTTGATATTTGACTATCCCAATGAAAACACCCGTGCCATAAACTAAGGAATCAGTACACACCAATTTAGTGCTCAGTTGTCATCTTAAACAATTTGGCACAAAACACATACAAAAATTATATATTTCTCTCAGGGCCGGTTCACACTACGCCCACACAGGAATGCACAGTGCATTGCTGTGCGATTCACACCACATTCAAAATGCAGTCCATTTGTGATCTGCAGTGGGTGTCAATAATAAGTTAATGACACCTAAAAAAACAGGTCACAAATGCAGTACAAAAGTACCATGTGATCTGGTTGCAGTGCGTTTCTACAAGTAGTGCATGCAGTGCGGTGCAATCAAAATGAATGTGCTAAAATCACACTGCGGAGAACTGCATATGAATCATACAGGAATACACAGCACATTCTGTGAGGGCATGGTGTGGACCAGCCCTCAACCCCATTTTTGCATGTTTTTGTGCATAATCCTATGTGTGACAACACTAAGCAATGAGAATCTTATGCATATCATTACAGGTGTGAATGGAAGCATAAAACATAATTGCTGTAAGTAACCTAAATTGCATAGACGCTTCCAACTCTATGTTTTATGTCAAATTGTTTATACAGAAAAAAGGAAACGTGATCATTCTTCAGTTCTGGATGTGGAGCTGGTTGAGCAGGAACTACATCGGCACATAGATTATGTCCTAAACCTGTAATGTCCCCTGCAATACCAATGACTTGATAAAGAACATGAAAACTGCTCTCTCTTTACAAGATATGGTATTTGTAAGAAAAAGAAAAAAAAAAACTACAACAGCAAAGCACTGCAGGTGATCACTATCATGATTATTAAAATACATTCTTAATTGTTTAACACTCTCCTAGTATGTAGACTCCCAATGGTATAAGATTTTGAATTGTGATAAACAGAGCAGCAATTTCACAAAAATAGTTTGTTGATATGATGGTAACTTCAATAAGCCTGTATTGCTGTAAAACACGGGTAAATGAAATGATGCAGTTTAAGATGACATCTTTGCAGCGGGTACAAAAATCTCTCATAATTTATTTTAAGAAAATAATCTGTCAAGGAACAAGCCTATCAATCAATCAATCATCTACAAATGTTAGTCTTCCTGGTCCCTCATTTTTCATCCACCTCCTGTATCTCTTCCATCGGGGATCTGAAGCCATCTTTTTCTTCATTTCTTCTTCTTGCTCTTTTTTGTAGATCTGTGGAAAACCGCAAAACAGAATTGTTTGATTTTCCTTTCCAAGGTTTCCTTTTCCAAGCTGCAAACATCTTATAAAGAACTACCAAGCCCAACGTGTGTAATCTGTGCTGGATCTACCAATGGCACAAACTGCAGTCAAATTAAAGTCAAGTACTAATATATGCAGGGAACAGATGGGTCTCAAAGCACTAATCTGACAGCTGCATGACTTTCAGTTACTTTATTTTATTTTTACACTCACACATTTACATAGTGGGGCTAATTCATTAAAACTGGTGGAACAAAAGTGTAGCAAACTGCATCCACCGTGGACTCACCTTAAAGTGTAACTAAAAGCGAACATTTTTTTTTCATTTTGGATAGTGAAGAGGGATTAGAACACCTGTCAGTTTTTATTGTGGTCTGTGTCCCCATTAGGGAGATACACCCTCTCTGTTTGTCCTGTTTACAGTTATCATTGAAAGTAAAAGAAAATCCCTAATGTTGGGTTGAACAGTAAAAGAGGGGAAATATCTTCCAATGGCGACACTGTGAACCTTTTGACAGCTGGGATTCCCTCACTTTGGAGGGATTTCATCTCACTTCATGTTGTGGCTATAAGGCAGGAAGTGAAGAGACATCTCCGAAATGGGACGATGGGGGGAGGGGTTATACTCCTCCCTAACTCTATCCAAAATGAAAAAAAAAAAAATTGACGTTACACTAAGTACATTTCAATGATTTTGAATAATAAATTCTTTGGGTCCTATAGATGTACCCATAATCCATTTTGGTCATATATAGACCTCTATTGTTAACCCAAAAAAGAAATCCAGTAATGACAAAAATTAAGTTCATAATACGTAAACGGAATGGGATCCCAAAGGCTAGTTTCTTATCAAGATAAAGGAAGTAAATTTAAGCTAGATTCACGTCTGTGGCCAGGGAATGCGCAGAAAATTGCGCATATTTCCAACATGCAGAGAAACAAACTGCACTTCAGCAGATGTGCAGGGGGGGTACTATTAATTCTCAATGGCACTCCCATGCATCGCCCCCCCCCCCCCCAGTGAGTTTTCATGCGCACCAAACTCACATCAGCTCAGTGCGGTATGATTTTAAAAAAACAAGGTTTGGCAATTTCTTTCCCCGCAATTTTTGCAGGTAAGGCAGCCCGCATGAATGTGTGTGTTGCCATATCCACATGTGCGCTCGCACATTTCTGAACGGAGTTTTAAACACATACAAAAATATTAGTGTGTGTTGCCAATATTAGTAGAAACTTCCCAAAAATTACTATTTTAACTCCTTGAATGCTAATTATGTGCAATTAACTGTAATTTCATCCTCTACTTACTTCATATATTTCTCGTCTCCATAGCTCCTCCTCAAGAAACAATTTTTTTCGATCATCTTCTAAACTATCAAACTGAGACTGTGACATTTTCATGTTTCTCCGGATGAGGTAGAGTTTTTCCTCTTCACCATACTCCTCCCTTTTAATGTTGAACCTATATACCCAGCAAACATACCAGGTGAAGTATTTGAAGAAATAATAGGGGAATAAAACTATCTGGAATAGTAGGATATCATATATTTGTGGTTTTTGATAGCCTCCTTTGATGTCTATTTTGTTCTTTATAATGTCCCTTATTATCTCTTCATCTTCCTCCCTGATTTCTTCTTTGGACCTCCTGTTCTTCCCCTTCTCTTTTGCACGGTTCAATAAACCTTGCTGTTTAGCTATTTCAGTGGCCTGGATTCGGTATTTTGGCACTGTTGTTAAGTATTTAATGGCTTCATTGTAGCTACTTCTCCAACTGTAAAACTGAAAAAGAAAAACAAGAAAAAAAATTAAGAAAATTAAGAAAAACTTCTTATCTTAGGTTAAAAAGAAAATGGAAGAAGAAATAACCTAAAAAAGCTGCTTTGTTAGGAAAATTCAAGTGATTATAAAGGATCAAATTTTGAATAGCAATGAACCCCATGTTTCCTTTAACCCAACTGTTCCTATTAGCCAGGGATACACTGCTACTTCACTTGAGCAAGTCTAATAAACAACAAAGGTCAAATGATCTTGGGTCTCTCTTTGTATATTGAGGAGGATGGCCAGGGTTAGAGGCCATATATGAGACTGTCATGAAGCTATATGTACCTCTTCCAGCTGGTATTGGATTGTTGAATACTCCACATAGATCTGACAGACAAGATGTCTAAATGTACTGAATAAATTAATAAAAACAAAAAGTGTGTAGTAATGATCAATAAAAAAATAAATCAAATCAGCAATTTTCTTTTACCAATATATTAAAAACGCCAGATCCACTGACATTTTCACTAAACATGCATTTAAAAAAAAAACCCACACACAGTACTAGTCCTGTAAAACACAAGAAAACCAATGGACCTCACCAAGAATGTAAAATATCTGCTAAAGATAAACTGCACATTTACAAATCCCTTTTTAGATGCATTATATTCAGTCTACCCAGCACAACTGTATACAGCACAGCCTATATACTTTGCAGTTTTTCTCTCTCCTACTGCCCTAGACATATGTCACTGTCTCCCAAATGGAAAAACGGAGAATCCCAGAAGATGGCCTGATAATATCTGTGGGAGATATCAGCCAACGAGCAGAACAGTTGGGGAATGAAGCACAGTGAAGAATAAATCTCTAAATTTAAAACATACCTTCACTCTTCAGAATTACTTTCCTAGAACCCCTCTCCCACCACAATGTAAATCATCTTTTTTCGTTTTTTTCATGGTTTGTTTACTTTTTGCACTTTATGCAGCCCGCACCCTGCCGCCATTCTCGCCTAGGCAAGAATAATGTGTCCAGCTCAATCCCTTCCCTAGTCTTTATTAAAAAAAAAAAAAAAAAAAAAGAAGCTGTATGGGAGAGGCTAAAAGGAGGGACAAAGGTTAAAGTTTACAAGGAATAGTTTCTTTATTCAGAATACTGCCTTTAAATAACTGATTATTTCTAGCCTGCAGTTCTACTTTAAGCAAAAGCATGTAGTTATTAAAGGACTATGAGTTACCTGAAAAATTGAGATGACACACACTGTAACTAAGATGACAATTCTCACATCCACCTTCGGCGCCAGCCTCCTACTATAGTAATGGTAGTAGTGTCTGTAGTATTCCTCAGGGTGATCCAACATGTAATCATAATCCTTCCGAGTTTCCTCATCCTAACAAGAAATGTTTACAACAGAATACGATTAAAAATACATTTTAAAGTATAAGAAATAAATAAAACTGAACCAAGGTAATATGTGTTTTAGGCACCAAGCGTACAGGCATTTCGCCACGCTGCAAATCCCTGCAGCAGGAACCTACTGATTCCTGCTTTTGGGATTAAGGGTTCGTGCACACTTGACTGTTTTTCCAACTCTTGTCAAACGCCCCTATAGCGTTTGACAAGCATTGGTCTGGTGTTTGCGGAGCGTTTAACGCTCCGCAAACGCCGCATGCGTGGTTTAGCGGCGGTTGCTAGGCGTTTGCAAAGCGTTAAAAACACCCCACAAACGCCTTTAATGAAGTTTGAATGGTGTTTCTGCAAACACCCCGCAACCGCATCGCAATTGCACCGCAAACGCCGGCCGGGCGTTTGTGGAGCGGCACCATAGACTTGAATAGGGGGCTTCAACTTCTCCTGACTCGACCAGAGGCGTCCGTTTTGCTGCAACGCAACGCTAACGTTCCCGTGTGAACAGCACCATGTGCTGCAACGTGCAGAATTTTCCCAGGAGTTTGGGAAGCGGTAAAAACGCTTCCCAAACGCCTGCCTGCCGCCTGCAAACAAGGCTAGTGTGAACATAGCCTAACAGCGGCCATTGAGCCTGTACACGGCAATGACTAGTTGTTGGCGGCCACAGCAATTCGTGACTGCACAAAACAAGCAATCTCCTGCAGTTTTTCTGTAAAAAAAAAAAAAAATATACATATATATTTAATTTTTACTTAAAAATAAACCCTAAGCAACTTTCTATAATTTTTTTTTACATCTGTTTAAAACTTACATTTTTAGGCCGCTTAAATATATTTCAAATCAATTTTGAATCTAAGTTTCACACACGTGGACCAATAAACATCTTACAACACTAGGGGAAAAAAAAAAAAAAAAAAAAGAACACTGCCAAATGGGAATCAAAGAGTGAGTCATCCCTACAGAGGATCAGAGTTTTCACTGCAATATAAACAAACAAGTATGATACTCAAGAGTTTACTAATATTGGCACAGAGTGTCACATGAGAATACATCTACTAGATTTTTTCTTTAATAAACATGCTATTGTTAAAAGTTAGCTGTTTAAGCTTGACAAAGTGGAAAACCTATTTGCATGCCCAATCGCAGATGACAGAGGCCATTCCAATTGGATCAACTGCCAATCAGCTGTTTTAACATTATACGGTTCAATACACATAAGCACTTGGCACATGAAGAGTGTTACCTTCACTGTCTATGCCTAAGACTTAAAGCGATTCTAAAGGTTCATTTTTTTTTATAAAATATTAAATATGCTATACATACCTATTGTGTGTAGTGGTTTTGCACAGAGCAGCTTGGATCCTCTTCTTCTCAGGTCCCCCGCAGGCTCTCCTGGTGACTCCTGTCTGTTGAGTGCCCCCAGAGCAAGCAGCTTGCTCTGGGGGGCACACGCTGCTCCGTGTGTCCATTCACACACAGAGCCTATGGCTCCTGTTTGCTGTCTCAGCCAATGAGGAGGCAGGGACTCAGGACAGCCGAGGCTGTCATTCACATCACTGGATCACGATCAGGCTCAAGTCTTGAGGGGGTTGGGGGGGATGCTGCACACAGAAGGGTTTTTTACCTTCATGCATAGAATGCATGAAGGTAAAAACCTTTAACCTTTACAATCACCTTAAAGCGGAACTCCAGTCACATTGTAAAAAACTGTAAAAAAAAATAAAAGACAGCAGCTACAAAAACTGTAGTTTTCTGGGAGCGGTCATGTGTCACTGGTTTGAGGACAACTTCCGCTTCCAATCACCTAGGCAATCACAGTGGAAGTGAGAGCGGGTACCTGTCAATTTCAACCTCCCAACCTCATGTGGGGATGACCCTTTAGGTGTCCCCAGCATAGATAAAGTAAAGCTGGGCACACACCTTATGAATTTCAGCCAGCTAATGCTCAGCATCCATAACTGAAAAATCAAGAGAGTCAAGTGTAAACGTGTCAGCTGAACAGTGGCTGCACCCAAATAGATGCAGCAGCTGTTTGAGTATTCAAGAGATTCATCCATTTTTTGTTCAGCCTGCAGAATTAACAAAAACTATACGTGTATACCAAGTTTAGAAAACTATGGAAACTCCAGTTTGTATTTTTTGAGAGTGTGTGTGTGTGCCCTCACTAAGGAAATTCACCTTATGTGTCCTGGTTACCAAGGTTAGAGTAGAGTTAGACGTGTGTCTAAATCCTCTGAAGCTTCAGAGGCTACTGACAAATGGTGAGGAAGCGATGCAACACTGCCTCGCTGCCCATTTAAACACCCTTTCTGCTGACAAACATTCTGCAACTGCGTGGATGCACATGGTTGTGGGGCATTTACGGCACATCCCTATTTGCTTGAGTGTGCAGAGGCCGGCAATCACTACATGTTGAATAAACTTTGCCGCAGGTGTGAAGCATTGTGTCCGCGCCATTTAAATACCATCTGCTGCCTACTGCAGCTTAAAGCGGAGCTCCACCCAAAATGGGAAGTTCTGCTTTAAGGCCTCACTCCCCTTTAAAGATTGGCACCTTTGCACAGCGAGGGGGGCAAGTGGGTACCCGATTTTGACAGGTACCCGCTCCCACCTCTGCTGCAGTCACCTAGGCAATCGGAAATGGAAGTTGTCCTTCCACCTGCCCCTGTAGTTTTCTGGAACAAGTGACAGGTCCCAGAAGACTACAGGACTATTCACAAGATGCAGCGCTACTCGCGCATGCGTAGTGGGCACTGGCCACAGCCGGGTGCCCACACTTAAGACGCCAGCGCTTGGGAGAGAGGATGGCTGGTGAAACTGGCTGCGGTCAGTACACTGCTGGATCGAGGGACAGGCAAGTGTGATTTTTAAAAGTCAGCATCTACAGTTTTTGTAGCTGCGGAGTTTTATTTTTTTTTAGATTTTTGACTGGAGCTCCGCTTTGAGGGGGGGAAGTTGGTGGGTCGCAAAATTGCAGCTCAACTGCACATTTTTCTACTCCTCAAACGCAAGTCTAAATGAAGCCTCACTGAATTAGAATGTGATGAGAAATCCCAAATGTTTCCACTTTTACCAGAATAGAGGTGAAAGGAAATCTTCTAACAGTGGCTCCTCTTTCGCTGACAATTATCCAAGAAGGGAATCCCTCAAACTTTCTGTAAATGTTGCAAGGCAAAATGTAAAGGGAAATTTCCCCAAGAAGACACAGAATACAAAAAAAGAAGAAAAAACCCACCTTCTAAACCTTTCCTAGTTCATTTAAAACTGCTGAACCTCTATATTTGAAAGAACCGAAATCTAACAGAAGGAGCAGGTCAGGAACAGTAGGAGCATAGCGATAAATGAGGCTGAAGTTCTGTCAGCCCGGAAACAAAGCGTGTTCTCACCTGCTGCTATGTCTAATAAGTCATAGTGTGCTGAAATCACTGAAATCAGTTATCAAGTTCAAAACATGATAGATCTAAAACCAGCGCTATGAACACAGTCCTAATTTATAATCAAAGTCCAGAAATGATCTTTATCTAATACATTCTCTACATCATTTATGGATGTTAAATATAAACTAGGACTGTTTTCATAGTGCTGGTTTTTGATCATTCCTATTTTTTTTCTGGGTGGGGGGGGGGTATTACCTGCCGTTGGGGAGGATATTAGTGTCCCCAGTGCACTGATATTCATATAATGTTCAGTACAGGAGAGGAGCTAACTGTGCAAGACTAAAGTCTAGTACACATTATGGGACAACGGATCTGATTTTCCACAAAAGTGCGTGTCATGAATTAGTCAGAATGGTATTGACTAGTAAAAAATTCTCATCTGACATAGGCAAACAGCTACGTACCAGAAGAGGAAATGTAGGGTCGTTCGATGTTTCTGATCATGTGCGTTTTTTTCGATTTGATTATTGCCATACAATATCTGTATACGTTAACCGAAAATAGGATTCACGTAAGAAGAAAAATATCTAACTTGCACCCTTGGTTTTTGTCATCAAAGCTCAGAGCCTGCTGCTGAAAGCACTATACTAACGAATGGATAATCGCTTGATCGTTCTTCATATGGAAATTTTCGAATCGTGTATAGGCCATTAGATGTGCTGGGGTGCATTTATGAATGCATTCCTAATTCATAGAAACCAAAAAATGGTTCCCTGTGAATGCCGTTCACACCAGCGCATTGTGTTGCATTTGCCCAGTAAGTGCATGCTGGACTTTTTATCAGTGCAGAGCATTTAGAAGAGTACAAATGTGCAAAAAAACACAGCGCACCCCAAAGCAATCAAAGCAAAAGCATTGAAAAAATGCACGCCAAGACGTTACAAAGAATGCGATGCACTATAACGCCCATACATTGCGGTGTGAATGAGCGCTAAGGTTAAGGCTGGAGTTCAGCTTCAAGTGCCTGGAGTCTGGCAGAGACTACTAATCTATGGGCCCACTAAGAGCAGTCCATGTGACCAGACAGAAGCCTAGAAAGGCCACAGCTGGCAGTCTGATGAGTGTATAGCGCAGCCCAGGCAGTAGCGCAGTCCTCACCTTCAGAGTCTCGTAGGCTGTGGCCACCAGCAGGAACTTGTTGTGTGCGTTCTCCTTCTCCTCATTCGTCCGGTACCGGTCCGGGTGATACTTCCTGGCCAGCTGCCGGTATGCCCGGGCGATTTCCACCTTGCTGCTCTCTCTGTCCACCCCCAGCACATCATAGCACACTTCCTGTCCGCAGTACAGTCCCTCTATGAGTGCACACACCCGGCCGGCCAGGCACGCCAGGCTCAGGAGCAGGAAGAACAGTCTCGGGGACATGGAGGGCCCGGGAAAGAGGAGAGGGGTGCCGCATCCAGCTGCTTCCCCCTCCGCCTTCCCCGGGACCGCCATGTCAGCAGCCACCAGCTGCAACGTGACACCGGGGAGGAGCCTCCGGACCTTCCGTACATCGCAATAACTTTATTAGTATGAACACAACGAGCAACATTGAATGGCACACGGTGCCACAGAGCTTCTCTGCTGCTGGAAAATGACAACCATACATTACAAGATACACGTGTCCAATAAAGAGCGACAGAGTTCTGGTTAATATCTGTATTTTCTCCCAACCTGCTGAGTGCTTCACAAAAAATTTAGAAAAAACAACCCGTACATTAATATATTTTGTCTTACAAGAAAAACACAATAACTGAGCTTCCACTGACCACCAGCACAAGGGGTCAAAGCCACTGGGCAAAGTTCCACCGGCCCGAGCGGGCAAAGTTCCACCGACCACCAGCACGAGGGGGAAAAGTTCTACTAACCACCAGCACGAGGGGGCAAAGTTCCACTGGCCACCAGCACAAGGGGGCAAAGCCACTAGGCAAAGTTCCACCAACCACCGGCACGAGGGGGAAAAGTTCCACCGACCACCGACACGAGGGGGCAAAGTTCCACCGGCATGAAGGGGCAAAGTTCCACTGACCAGCAGCACGAGGGGGCAAAGTTCCACCGACCACCGGCATGAGGGGGCAAAGTTCCACCGGCACAAGGGGGCAAAGTTCCACCGACCACCGGCATGAGGGGGCAAAGTTCCACCGACCACCGGCACGAGGGGGCAAAGTTTTCCCGACCAGCGGCACAAGGGGGCAAAGTTCCACCGGCATGAAGGGGCAAAGTTCCACTGACCAGCAGCACGAGGGGGAAAAGTTCCACCGACCACCGACACGAGGGGGCAAAGTTCCACCGGCATGAAGGGGCAAAGTTCCACTGACCAGCAGCACGAGGGGGCAAAGTTCCACCGACCACCGGCATGAGGGGGCAAAGTTCCACCGGCACAAGGGGGCAAAGTTCCACCGACCACCGGCATGAGGGGGCAAAGTTCCACCGACCACCGGCACGAGGGGGCAAAGTTTTCCCGACCAGCGGCACAAGGGGGCAAAGTTCCACCGGCACGAGGGGGCAAAGTTCAACCGACCACCAGCACGAGGGGGCAAAGTTCCACCGACCACCAGCACGAGGGGGCAAAGTTCCACCGACCACCGGCACGAGGGGGCAAAGTTCCACCGGCACGAGGGGGCAAAGTTCCACCGACCTCCGGCACGTAGGGGCAAAGTTCCACCGACCACCAGCACGAGGGGGCAAAGTTCCACCGACCAGCGGCACGAGGGGGCAAAGTTCCACCGACCACCGGCACGAGGGGGCAAAGTTCCACCGACCACCGGCATGAGGGGGCAAAGTTCCACCGACCAGCGGCACGAGGGGGCAAAGTTCCACCGGCACGAGGGGGCAAAGTTCAACCGACCACCAGCACGAGGGGGCAAAGTTCCACCGACCACCGGCACGAGGGGGCAAAGTTCCACCGACCACCAGCACGAGGGGGCAAAGTTCCACCGGCAGGAGGGGGCAAAGTTCCACCGACCTCCGGCACATAGGGGCAAAGTTCCACCGACCAGTGGCTCGAGGGGGCAAAGTTCCACCGACCAGCAGCACGAGGGGGCAAAGTTCCACCGACCAGCGGCACAAGGGGGCAAAGTTCCACCGACCACCGGCACGAGGGGGCAAAGTTCCACCGACCACCAACACAAGGGGGCAAAGTTCCACAGACCGCCGGCACGAGGGGGCAAAGTTCCACCGACCACCGGCATGAGGGGGCAAAGTTCCACCGGCACAAGGGGGCAAAGTTCCACCGACCACCGGCATGAGGGTGCAAAGTTCCACCGACCACCGGCATGAGGGGGCAAAGTTTTCCCGACCAGCGGCACGAGGGGGCAAAGTTCCACCGGCACGAGGGGGCAAAGTTCCACCGACCAGCGGCACGAGGGGGCAAAGTTCCACCGGCACGAGGGGGCAAAGTTCAACCGACCACCAGCACGAGGGGGCAAAGTTCCACCGACCACCGGCACGAGGGGGCAAAGTTCCACCGGCACGAGGGGGCAAAGTTCCACCGACCAGTGGCTCGAGGGGGCAAAGTTCCACCGACCAGCGGCACGAAGGGGCAAAGTTCCACCGACCAGCGGCACGAGGGGGCAAAGTTCCACCGACCACTGGCACGAGAGGGCAAAGTTCCACCGACCACCGACATGAGGGGGCAAAGTTCCACAGACCACCGGCATGAAGGGGCAAAGTTCCACCGACCAGCGGCACGAGGGGGCAAAGTTCCACCGACCACCGGCATGAGGGGGCAAAGTTCCACCGGCACAAGGGGGCAAAGTTCCACCGACCACCGGCATGAGGGGGCAAAGTTCCACCGACCACCGGCATGAGGGGGCAAAGTTTTCCCGACCAGCGGCACGAGGGGGCAAAGTTCCACCGGCACGAGGGGGCAAAGTTCAACCAACCACCAGCACGTGGGGGCAAAGTTCCACCGGCACGAGGGGGCAAAGTTCCACTGACCACCGGCACGAGGGGGCAAAGTTCCACTGACCTCCGGCACGAGGGGGCAAAGTTCCACCGGCACGAGGGGGCAAAGTTCAACCGACCACCAGCACGAGGGGGCAAAGTTCCACCGACCACCGGCACGAGGGGGCAAAGTTCCACCGACCACCGGCAGGAGGGGGCAAAGTTCCACCGACCTCCGGCACGTGGGGGCAAAGTTCCACCGACCAGTGGCTCGAGGGGGCAAAGTTCCACCGACCAGCGGCACGAGGGGGCAAAGTTCCACCGTCCAGCGGCACGAGGGGGCAAAGTTCCACCGACCACCGGCACGAGGGGGCAAAGTTCCACCGACCACCGACACGAGGGGGCAAAGTTCCACCGACCACCGGCACGAAGGGGCAAAGTTCCACCGACCAGCGGCACGAGGGGGCAAAGTTTTCCCGACCAGCGGCACGAGGGGGCAAAGTTCCACCGGCACGAGGGGGCAAAGTTCAACCGACCACCGGCACGAGGGGGCAAAGTTCCACCGACCACCGGCACGAGGGGGCAAAGTTCCACCGAACACCGGCACGAGGGGGCAAAGTTCCACCGGCACGAGGGGGCAAAGTTCCACCGACCTCCGGCACGTGGGGGCAAAGTTCCACCGACCAGTGGCTCGAGGGGGCAAAGTTCCACCGACCACGAGGGGGCAAAGTTCCACCGACCTCCGGCACGTGGGGGCAAAGTTCCACCGACCAGTGGCTCGAGGGGGCAAAGTTCCACCGACCAGCGGCACGAGGGGGCAAAGTTCCAGCGACCAGCGGCACGAGGGGGCAAAGTTCCACCGACCACCGGCACGAGGGGACAAAGTTCCACCGACCACCGGCACGAGGGGGCAAAGTTCCACCGACCACCGGCACGAGGGGGCAAAGTTCCACTGACCAGCAGCACAAGGGTGCCAAGTTCCACTGACCACCAGCTCAAGGGGGCAAAGTTCCACTGACCAGCAGCACAAGGGGGCACAGTTCTACTAACCACCAGCTCAAGGGGGCAAAGTTCCAATGACCAGCAGCACAAGGGTGCCAAGTTCCACTGACCACCAGCTCAAGGGGGCAAAGTTCCACTGACCAGCAGCACAAGGGTGCCAAGTTCCACTGACCACTGACCATCACTGTTAATGTTGGTTGTCCTACATGTGTGGGTGTTGCTGCATTATATAAAATTATTGGAACAGTTTTTAGATATTAGAATAGGGTGCCTCAAGACTGTCCATAATTTTACAGGGTGCCATGACTAAAAAAATGTTGAGAAACAGTGATCTAGACCAGTGGTCTCCAAACTGTGGCCCAGGGCCAGATGTGGCCCTTTGCTTGCTTTTATCCGGCCCTTGGGCCATTTTCCCCTCACTGTCAGCAACAGTGGGGCATAGTTTCTGCCACTGACAATGAGGTACTATTCCTCCCACTGACACCAACAATGAGGCACTACTCCTTGACCTGATACCAATGATGGAGCACTATTCCTCCCACTGACACCAATGATGGGACACTGTTTACTCCCACTGACACCAAGACACTTTCTACTCCTGCTGGCCACAGTCCGGCCCTCCTAAAGTTTGAAGGACAGTAAACTGGCTCTTTTTTTGGAAAGTTTGGAGACCCCTGATCTAGACCACCCAATAAAAATATATAAACACTCAAAAAAATTTTAAAAGCTCCATATATGTAATCCAATACCCACAGTAGATCCAGTGGAATGTAAATCCAGGTACATCCAGCCAGGGCCAGTGCTAGACTATTTTGCGCCCTAGACAAGAACAGCTACTTGTGCCGCCCCCCCCCCCATTTTTATTTTTTGTTAAAAAACAGAAAATATTAAATCAACAAAACATGAAACTGCAAATTTTCTTTTAATTTGCAAAAATAAGTGCCATAAGATGCCACCAGCACCAATATTAAAGACAAAACCAGTGTAATGGATGGACTGTATCTGTGGCTGACAGTGTGACAGTTGCAGTGAGTGGGGGATGATGGATCCCGGGCTGGAATAACCCAGGCAATGGGGAGAGTTAAAACTCAGCAGGCAGCCAAGCCTACACACACACAGAACACTTGAACTGAGCGATCCCACACAGTGACAGATCCGACACAACACACCATCACCATCACCGACACAGATCAGCAGGCCCAGCAGACACTAGAAAATCAGGCTGTGGGATCGTGATGATGTTATCACTCACTGACACATTGCACATGTGATGGATGGCCGGGTTACACTCACAAAGACACGAGACATCAGAGTCAGACATTTCCTTCCTCTGCAGGTGCAGCTCTGCTGATGAATGGGAAGAGAAGGGCTGGAACTCCACAGTGATCAGAAGTCGCCAACCGGCTTGCAGTGAGGGACTGAGTCTGAGAGGAACACTGGAAGGCACGGCAGCTCAGCTACTGCACTGGCCTCCATACACCCAGCATCTTCCTATGTCCTTTCTTCTTCCCCTCTGCCACCCATCCCCTCAGCTGAAGGATCATTCAAGACGTGGCGGCTTCCCACACAGAGAGATTGTCAGCCTGTGCTGTGCTCAGACACCCCTAGGTGGCAGTGCGCTGTAGGCTCTTCCAGCTCTTCTTTAAAACCATCTGCAGAGCTGGCCAGAACCAGCTCTTGAGGGAGTCTGTTCCACATTTTCACAGTTCTGCAAAGAAGCCTTTCCATATTTGGAGATTAAAGTGTTACTAAACCCACAACAGTAAAATCATTCTGTATGTGCAGTCAATCATGCTTGTTATACTCACTGTGGATTCTAAGGGGTTAATCCTCTGCATTGTGTAAAACCGCTGTTTGATCCTGTCTTCCCTGATCCTCCCCTTCTTCTACTGTCCCCAATCTAACTGCTGACAGTACAGACCTCTAGGAGTCACTCTGTACATGCTCAGTTTGGTGTGTATGGCTAGAGAGTTTATGCAGGGGGTTATGCAGCCTCATAGGACAATCAGGGAAGAGTGAAAACTTTTCCTCTAAGATTAACCAGTGCTCATCTGGACACTGACAGAAGTCACAAGACTCCTATATATTGCAGAAGAGAAAAGGTATTTAGTAGTTTATATTTACTAAAATAATTTAATTACCATGTTCTGTGTACTGTGGGAGACCAGATATAGTGAATGCAGGGTCATGGGTTTTGTCGCTTTCATCCAGACGTAAAGAGTGTCCCCTTGTCCTCTGTGATGACCTGAAAATGAATAAAGCACCGTACATACGATGAGAATATTGGACACATGATTGTTTTTTTTTTTTTCATGCTAGTTTCCATATCGAAAATGAAGTGGTTTCTTTTGTATTTGTATTGTGTTTTCGGATGAAAACTACTGATTAAATGAAAATCGTCTGTTCTGGTATAATATGAGAAATATTTTCGTGCTTATCCCTTCAAACAATTTTGGACAAAAACTGTTTCAGATTATCGTATGATCGCTTCAAAAATTGTATTTTTCTTACGATTTTCTGATCACGTGTACTTAACTCTACACCACGTTCCCTATATGGACCACCTATGTGTTTATACATGGTGATCATATCCCCCCTTAATCTCCTCTTCTCAACTCTTCTCAGTTTGGTTGCCCTTCCCTGCACTTTCTCTGATATCTTTTTTATAAATTGATGCCCAAAATTGCACTAAACTTTTTATCCAATATCTACACAATATTGCATTTATTGCAAGGAGAAGTTCACAAAAAAATATATTTTTTTCTTAAAGTGATACTAAATGTTTAATTTACATTATCCCTTCTCTTTATGTGTGTGGATGATGGCACTGTGTTTACTTTAACCACTTTAACCACTTTAACCACTTGACCTCCCAAAGATTTTGCCCCTTTCATGACCAGGCCATTTTTTTATATTCAGCAGTGTGCTACTTTATCTGGCAATTGCTTAGTCATGCAACACTGTACCAAAATTACATTTATATCATTTTTGCTCACACAAAGAGAGTTTTATTTTGGTGGTATTTTATCACCACTTGCTTTTTATTTTTTTATGTATAAATAAATAAGACTGAAATTTGTGGGACAATTTTATTTTTACTTTCTATTATAAAACATATCCAATACAATCAAATTTCTTCATACATTTAGGCTAAAATGTATTCTGCTAGGGTCAGGGTAAGTGAAATATCTTGCTAAAGTGACAATTTTGTGTTAAAAAAAAAGTGGCATCTTGTCCTTTTAAGATTGGAGGAAACTACACTGCTCATAAAAAATTAAAGGAACACTTCTAATCAGAGTGTAGCATCAAGTCAATGAAACTCCTGGGATATTGATCTGGTCAGTTAAGTAGCAGAGCGGGTTGTTAATCAGTTTCAGCTGCTTTGGTGTTAATGAAATTAACAACAGGTGCACTAGATGGGCAACAATGAGATGACCACCAAAACAGGAATAGTTTTACAGGTAGAGGCCACTGACATTTTTTCCCTACTCATCTTTTCTGTTTTGCACTAGTTTTGCATTTGGCTAGGGTCAGTGTCACTTCTGGTAGCATGAGGTGATAAGGAGGAACAGGAGGAGCACTGCCAGAGCCCTACAAATTGACCTTCAGCAGGCCACTGGTGTGAATGTCTCTGACCAATCAGAAACAGATTTCATGGGGGTGACCTGAGGGCCCAACGTCCTCTAGTGTCCCTGTGCTCACTGCCCAGCACTATAAAGCTTGATTGGCATTTGCCACTGAACACCAAAATTGGCAGGTCTGCCACTGGTGCCCTGTGCTTTTAACAGATCAGAACAGGTTCACCCTGAGCACATGTGACAGACATGAAAGGGTCTGGAGAAGCTGTGGAAAACGTTATACTGCCTGTAACATTGTTCAGCATGACCGTTTTGGTGGTGGATCAGTGATGGTCTGGGAAGGCATATCCATGGAGGGACGCATAGACCTCTACAAGCTAGATAATGGCACCCTGACTGCCATTAGGTATCGGGATGAAATCTTTGGACTCATTGTCAGACCCTACGCTGGTGCAGTGGGTCCTGAATTCCTCCTGGTGCATGACAATGCCCGGCCTCAGGTGGCGAGAGTATGCAGGCAGTTCCTGGAGGATGAAAGAATTGATATCATTGAATGGCCTCCACACTCACCTGACCTAAATCCAATAGAACACCTCTGGGATATCATGTTTTGGTCCATTCAACGACGCCGTCAGGTGGCGAGAGTATGCAGGCAGTTCCTGGAGGATGAAGGAATTGATTCTATTGAATGGTCTCCACACTCACCTGACCTAAATCCAATAGAACATCTCTGGGATATAATGTTTTAGTCCATCCGACGCAGCCAGGTTGCACCTCAGACTGTCCAGGAACTCAGTGGTGCCCTGGCCCAGATCTGGGAGGAAATACCCCAGGACACCATCCGTCGTCTCATTAGGAGCATACTTTGATGTTGTCAGGCATGCATACAAGCACATGGAGGCCATACAAACTACTGAGTACCATTTTGAGTTGCTGCAATTAAATTTCAGCAAAATGGACTAGCCTGCTGCAACATTTTTTCACTTTGATTTGCGGGGTGTCTTTGAATTCAGTCCTCTGTAGGTTGATAATTTTCATTTCCATCAAACGATGGGGCATCCTTATGTTCCCAACACATTACCCAGTCCATATCAGTATAGATATCCAGCATGATATTTTTCCCCATTGAGATCTGATGTGTTTTCAAAGTGTTCCTTTAATTTTTTTCAGCAGTGTATACAACACAGACAGCTCTCCACAGCGTTACCTTCCACCCATTGTCACAGGTTCATATTCTGAGCCTGATTCTGATAATGAGGCCTCCCCTTCCCCATCAACTGTCATGCTCAGAATCCTACAGGTATAACACCACTGTGTACCAAATTGTGGACTCGCCAGTAGGCCAGGGCAAAAACTAAAGGCCAATGGCCCATGATGATGTTTGTAACACCCAAATCTTCAAAGTGTGTATGAAGAGACAATTATACAGTGTAGAACCAGCAGAAGAGGGCAGAGGGTATAACCTTAAAGTGGAATTCCAGTCAAATTCTAACTAAGCCATGACCACCCCCATTATTCCCAGCCTATCTGCCCTGTTAAAGGAAAGATATTCTAGAGCAGCTCCAGTCTAGTCACATGACCGGCTTTCAGCACCAAGTTCAGTGTAGAGGAGGGACAGCCGACACCAGATGCCACATAGTAAGCCTATGGGTGACATCACCACCCAGGCTGTGCAGCTGATGTCGCTGCCTCTTCTCTACACAGAAGCAGGTGCTGGGAAACAATCTAGTGAGCAGACTGGAGTAGCTTCAGAATAGGTGAGTATAGACATCTTTCCTTTTATAAGAATAGTCTTAGAATGGTGGTGGGAGTAGATTTAGGGTGAATTCACATTATTAGGAAAGCTGCCACAGCGCTTTAGCGTTGTGACAGATCTCTGTTGCCAGCTGCACTAGGGGATAGTGTGGTGTGCGATTCAACGCACTGCTGCTTTTTTTTGTTGCTCTGTCAGAGCTTTATTTTAAGTGTACAAAATGTACACTGCATTCGCAGCAGTGTCTGGCAGTGCAATGCCCTACACTGCGGTGTGATTTGGGCCAAGGCACTGCGATAAAATGCAGCATGTGTGCTTTTTATCGCAGCATGCTGCAGCACAATGCTCCCTTGCAGTGTGAATGGGGTACATAGGAAACATTTGTTTTCTGTGTGCCCCCTGTGGTGACAGAAGCTTTACCATGTAGTAAAACGCCTGTCACTACATATAGTGTGAATTGGCCCTTAGGCTTAGTAAGAATTTGCAGTTCCAGTTAAAACAGTTGCAGACTCTGGGTGTGTTACACGCACCCAAAAAATGTAGTCATTGTAACACATCCAGTACTTCTGCCCTGCTGCCAGGACCTCCCCCTTCCTAGTAGGCAATTCAACTCTGATTGAAAGGGGCATTGCCAAGTACACAGAAAAAGTTCTGACAGTTGGAGCAGTCAAAAAAAGAAAGCAGTTTGGCAATGTTTATCAGTAACAGTGCTCAGAAACATACAAAGAAACATTGTTTCATTTTGTATCTTTCTGTTTATTCAGATACAGATCAAAGAGACAAACTTTCCACAGATGAAGTCAGTTAAAGCAACCTGACAAGTATAAGAAAAAGTTTTTTTTTAAAATTAAATGTTACTCTGTTTAACCCCTTATTAACCCTTAGTTTACTCTAATCAGCTCTAATTGACTCCTTATTCTCCTTCTCCATTCAATTAGTATTTTTTTTGTTTCCATTTTATTAAGTAATAATATCTAATTTTTTTGTTGTTTTTGTGTGCTCTATTCATTAATATTTTTTACAACTTAACATATATTTACACATTTCACATTGAAAAAAGCGCAAAACTGGAAAAAAACCCCCACTTCATTTCATTTGAAATTAACTTTGCAATGCTTTGTACCAGAATCATCATTTTAGTGTCATTTTAAACAGGACAAATTCTAGAATACAATGTGCAATTTTATGTGCAGTAACACTATTTACTTTTTAACTAACGCTGCTCAAAATAATAAAAAGCGTGTTTTGTTTATTTTAATTGTTTAAGAATTGTGAAAAACAACAACTAATTGTTGAATGACAATATTCATGAAAAGAAACCCTTGTTTGTCATTTAAAAAAACAATATCTGTATTATAACTTTATCTTAAAGGAGTACAGCCAAAGCTCATTTGGGTGGACCACAGGAGTACAGTTCGTTCTGCACTCCTGTGACCTATTTTTGGCATCACTTTTCAGGGTTTTGCTCTCAGGGCCAGTTCACACTACAAAAATGCACTCCGGACACATTCGGATACGTTTTTGCTGACAGTTCACACCACATGCAGTTCAGGTGCAATTTTGATGCAGTTTGCCATGTTCCAGTATTGTTCTGTGCAGAAAAAATGCAGCGTGTTCTACTGTTTTTTCTGCTCCGGACACTGACTGGAACTGACTGTACTAGTGTGAACTAGGGCCCTTGGAATACATGGAAAATACTGCATGCATTTTTGATGCAGAAAAAAGCGCACTAAACTACATCTAGTGTGAACTAACCCTCACTTCCTGTTGTGGCTATGGGACAGGAAGTGAAGGGAAATCTCCCCAATGATGCACAGATAACAAATAAAACTCTGATGTTTATTTCCTAATTCAAAATGATAAAAGAAAAACACACTTTGCTATTAGTTCTACTTTGCCAATCCAAAAGGGAGCAAATGAGAGAAGTATATTGTCGGAGTTTACAACCAGTCACCTATCTGCCCCACCAAACCTGGGGTCATTCTTTAGGTTGCATCCAGGGGCGGACTGACAACTCATGGGGCCCCCAGGCAATAGGGGATCATGGGGCCCCTGTGTCCTTGCCCAAACTCAAAAAAACCTATGAAAAAGGTACCAGGGGCATCTCATGGGGCCTTCTACTGACCCCGGGCCCTTGGGCAGTGCCCGAGTTTCCAAATGGTCAGTCCGCCCCTGGTTGCATCTTGCCAGTCCCATTGACTAAAAAGGCTTCAGTAGGCGGAGGGTTACACTGAGAGGATGGACGAGCTCTTTCTAAATATATACTACTACCAGATAGAAAAAAACCGTGCTGAGCACAGAGGCAGGGATCTCGGGGACATGCACAGAGGCAGGGATCTCGGGGTCATGCACAGAGGCAGGGATCTCGGGGACATGCACAGAGGCAGGGATCTCGGGGACATGCACAGAGGCAGGGATCTCGGGGACATGCACAGAGGCAGGGATCTCGGGGACATGCACAGAGGCAGGGATCTCGGGGACATGCACAGAGGCAGGGATCTCGGGGACATGCACAGAGGCAGGGATCTCGGGGTCATGCACAGAGGCAGGGATCTCGGGGACATGCACAGAGGCAGGGATCTCGGGGACATGCACAGAGGCAGGGATCTCGGGGTCATGCACAGAGGCAGGGATCTCGGGGACATGCACAAGGCTCATTCCAGCAGCACGCCTGCTCAGTGCTATTCCTGATCAGAACACAGTCTATGACAGACAGCAAGAAAAAGAAAGCACTTCCACCCAGCGCCCAGAGCAGGCCCCGCCCACTGCCTCCGCCCTCTGCTAGCTCTACCGGTGAACATGGCTGCTGCCGTGCCTTCAGCTACCGCCTCTGCTGCCGCCGCTGCCCAGGACGAGCTGAGTAAGTGAGCCAGGGAGCTTGTGTGCTTCGGGTCTTGCTGGGAGCGGGCAGCCATTGACGGCTGTGACTCGGTGAATATGTACTCTGTATTGAGTGCTGTGTCAGGCAGGAGAGGGAGAGCCCACCTCAGCCCCCGCTATCTGCTGTGCTCTCACAGGAGGAGGCATGAGCCCGACTGACACAGGCAGTGCTGGGCATAGGGAGGGCATGAGTGAGGCTGGGGGAGAGGCAGGGACAGGGCCTGGATGGTTACATGGCATTCTCAGGCCTCTCTGCACCACTTTGCACAGTCATGGGCTGGAAGTGAAACCAAAATTCCCAGCTAGGCTCACTGCACCTTACACTCTTCTGCTGGGCCTAGTAGAGTGCTAGCCATGGGGGTGATGATTTAGTACAGGTACTTATATAGTGCTGATAATATATGCGGTGCTTTACATACTGTACAAAGCATCAATCTGTACCTGCAATGAGCTTTCAGTCTAAGGCCCCTAACTCACAGCCATACATACTAGAATCCAGGACTGAGGATGGAGGTTTTATGAACTTGACTACCTATAGAATAACTCCATAGGAGCCTATGAAGATGGTGGAGCAGGTTCCTAAGGCTTCCTTTACACTGGATGCGGTTTAAAATCACGCCTTTTGTTTGTGTTTTTGCCACGTTTTCTAAAGATTTGTGTGCAACTTGCGAAGATTTCCCAATGATTTTTTTTTTTTTTTTTTTCCATTGCATTGTGAAGTTTTCCCAACGATTTCTTGTGTTTTTCCATTGCAATGTGCGTTGTGAAGATTTCCCAACAATTTTTTTGTGTTTTTTCCATTGCATTTGGCAATGCGATTTCTATTTTAGTATGTGTATGTGAAATCGCAACAAACTGCAGAAAAAGTAATACAAAAACTACTTTTGAAATCGCGCTGCAGCAAATGTGAAGACATTCATTAGATCCTTTTTCATGTACTTTTTCGATTTCCAAATCGCACCTGAAATCGCAGTGTTGTGAACCAGGGCTAAGACTGGGGTTAAAAACAAATCAGCAATGTTTAGATTTTGTTCCATTGATCCTTATCATTTCTAATGATAGGTGTTTTCAGTGTGTTGAGCCAGTTGATTGCAACACATTTTAACCGCCTCCCGGCTGGCATATAGTACAATGACGGGTGCAAGGCAGTTCTCTCATTCTCACGCATGCGCAGCAATCGGCAGTGCGCTGTGTCCCTTGGACACAGCGGATCACCAATCAACGGAAAGAGCCAAAGATGTCGGCTCGGTCATGTGATCAGCTGTGTCCAATCACAGCTGATCACATATAAACAGGGAAATGCCAGTTATCGGCATTGCTCTCCACACAAGCTGTCACTATGACAGCTCGAGAGGAAAGGAGAGCCGGTAATCGGCATTCCTCGGAGGGGACATGTACAGTGATCATCAGGGCACTGATGATCAGTGTGCCCTGATGATCAGTGTAGCCCCAGCAGTGCCAGCTGTCAATGCTCATCCATGCCACCTGCCAGTGCCCATCAGTGCCACATTTTAGTGCCTACCAGTGCACATCAATGCCACATATCAGTGCCCATCTGAGCTGCCTTTTGGTGCAAACTATCAGTGCTGCCTCTCAGTGCCCGTCAGTGCAGCATATGAGTGCTGCCTTTCAGTGCCCATCAGTGATGCCTGTCAATGCCCATCAGTGCCCATCACTGTAGCCTCATTAGCGCACATCAGCGAAGGAGAAAAATCACTTATTTTTCAAAATTTTATAACAAAAACTATGAAAAAAATTTTTTTTTCAAAAATTTCAGTGGTTTTTGGTTTAAGAAAAAATAAAAAACCCAGAGGTGATTAAATACCACCCAAATAAAGCTCTGTCTGTCACAAAAAAATGTTAAAAATTTCATATGGGTATAGCCTTGGTAGGAAGGGGGTATAAGTGCCCTGTAGGCAAGTGGTTAAAGCATTAAGCCCATTTATTATATTGCAGCTTAACCACTTCAATATCAGCATTTTTACCCCCTTCCTGCCCAGGCTGGTTTTCAGCTTTCATTGCTGTCATACTTTGCATGACAATTGCACGATCATGCAACACTGTACCCTTATGAATTTTTTTTTTTGTTAACAAAACTGCTCTATTATCGTCACGCTTACAGTACAGCATAAACACAGAGAACGTGTACAATGCCAAAAATAACAATTGGATAAAAAAAAAACAAGCGACCGTCCACCCATATGGTACTGCAAATGGACAAACAATAATAGGAATATACCATAGTTGGTCGGAAATAGAGGGAAAAAGTACAAGAAACCATCCATGTATTTCAAATTGTATACTATATTCAGAGTGGTAAAGCTACAGATAAGTGGTATAGCTACGGATAAGAGCCAATATGACATTTTTATCTTTTATTTATTCTTAGATAAATAGAGCTTTTTTTTTGGTGGCATTTAATCACCACTAGGATTTTTATTTTTTGCTAAACAAATGCAAAAAGTCTGAAAGTTTTTGAAAAAAACAGTCTTGCAAAATGTTATGATAGAAAATGAAGAAAATAAATTATTTTCTTCACTGATGAGGCTGCACTGATAGGTGGCACTTGTGGGGATGCACTGATTGGCGTTCATATGCTGAATTGATTATCAGGGCACTGATGATCAGTGTCTTGATTATCAGTGTAAGTGTACCTGTCACAGGACAGCTGAGGAAAGGGAATGCCAACAATCAGCATTTGTTTACATGTGATCAGCTGTGATTGGACACAGCTGATCACATGGTAAAGAGCCAAAGTCATTAGCTCTTTAACGTGATCAGTGATGCATTGTATCCGAGGGACACAGCCCATTCACGGCCCTGGCTGTCAATCACCGAGTCCTTGCCGGTGACTACTGTCCGACCCCCCCCCCCCCCAGTGATTGCCAAGCATCTCCAAGGGGTGGGGGTGGGGGAGGGGGACTGTTTGTAAACAAAACAGTTCTCCTCCCTGTCAGCTCATGCACACTGCTTTGAATATCAGCCATGCAAAGCAGTGTGCTTAGAGTGAAGCACCAACACACAGCCCCTAGTAAAACAGCACACAGTTAACCCTTTTATCGCCCCTCATGTTAAGCCCTTCCTGCCCAGTGCCATTAGTACAGTGTCAGTGCTTTTTATTAGCACTGATCACTGTAATGGTGTGATTGGGGATGTCAGTGACACCAAGTTAGTCCCCCCCCCAACATCAGAATGCCCAACGCAGTCCCGCTATAAGTTGCTGACTGCCGCCATTACTAGTACAAATTTAACAAATAAATCCCAGTGTATATATACCGCCATTTGTAAATGCTATAACTTTCACATAAACCAATTAATTTACACGTATTGGGATTTTTTTGTAGTAAAGACATGTAGCAGAATGCCTTTTGGCCTAAATTTATGACATAATTTGATTTAAAAAAAATTTTTTTTTGCTGGACATGTTTAATAGCAAAAAGTCAACAATATTGGTTTTTAATTCTCAAAATTGTCAGTCTTTTATTTTTTTATAGTGCAAAAAATGTAAAAAGCACAGGCAATCAAATGCCACTGAAAGAAAGCTCAATTCATGGGGGAAAAAAAAGGATGTAAATTTCATTTGGGTGCAGCGTTGCATGATCGCGCAACTGTCAGTTAAAGTAATGCAGCTCTTTAACACAAAAAAGTGGCCTGGTCAGGAAGTGGGATAAATCCTCTGGAGGGCAAGTGGTTAACGATAGTTCCCTCCAGCAGAAGCTGTCAGGACACCAAGGCTGGGTTCACATATATGCGGTTCGGTACATCGCATGTGATTCACACAGGAACCGCACTGCATTCCTGTGCAAATAACATGCGATTTGTGTGAGGTGCGATAGGAGCCATAAAGTCTGTATGGCTCAAATCGCACCACACCCACATCAAAAAGGTGCAGGACCCTTTTTTTGGGTCTACACTAGAATCGGATCGCATGGGTATTCACACCTATGCGATCCGATTCTGCACATCGCACAGCGTTTTGTGGACCTATTTCGAGGTGTTTTGTTAACATACACACCCGCAGCGGTTCACATGAACGGCGTGCGATTCTGATGCTGTGCAGAATTCGCACAGAAATTTCTATTGCTGTTGCAGATATGAAGTGCTTGTTCTCACCAGCTTGCATACTAAAACACAGACAGACTGGTGTCCATTGTGTAGGGCGGGTGTCGGCAACCTGCGGCTCCAGAGCCGCATGCGGCTCTTTTCCACCTTGGCTGCGGCTCCGGAGCACACTGCCCACCAGGTGACAGGCAATAGGGCAGCAATGGGCAAACTACGGCCCGGCGGACCTTTTAATCCGGCCCGCGGAGCTAGGCTCCCGGTAGGCTCCTCTCACAGTCCGCCCTGAAGACCGGTGTAGCATGAAAATCTGTCTCCTATGAGGATCTGTCCCCCTCGACGTATCTGCGCATGTGCCGGAGATCGCCGATCGGCTGCTAATGCCTGAAACTGGCACATGCGCAGATACGTCGAGGGGGACAGATCCTCATAGGAGACAGATTTTCACGCAACACCGGAACGGTGCGGGAACACGGCGAGAGGAACGCGCGGAGCAAAGGTAAGTGAATTGACACAGGGGGGACTTGGGGACTTAATATGGGGGATGAATTACTATAGGGGGGATGAATTACTATATGGGGGATGAATTACTATAGGGGGGATTAATTACTATATGGGGGATGAATTACTATGGGGGATGAATTACTATATGGGGGATGAATTACTATGGGGGATGAATTACTATATGGGGGATGAATTAATTACTATGGGGGATGAATTACTATATGGGGGATGAATTACTATGGGGGATGAATTACTATATGGGGGATGTATTTTCAGTTTTAAAAATGTGGCTCTCAAAATAAATTTCAATCGTGGTTTTGGCGAGATTTGGCTCAGTTGAAAAAAAAGGTTGCCCACCACTGACCTAAGGCTATGATTGTGATTATGACGATACACTGTGGCCCTGGTTAACCCTTTGCTTACTGGGCCCTTAAACCCCCTTCATGACCAGAGCGCTTTTTGCAATATATGCAGTGTCGGATTTGTTTTAAATGTTGCAATGGTTTTGCGGCTCCCAGTCTTTTTTTCCCTCTCGGAAACGGGTCCAAGTGGCTCTTTATGTCTTAAAGGTTGCAGACCCCTGGTGTAGGGTGATACAATGTTTTGTTAAAACACTGTCTTTTTTTTTTTTTTTTTTTTTTTTTTACATTACTGAAGTGTCAGAATGACACTTCATTCAAGTGTTTGTGTTTCTTGAGTTGTGCTACATAAGGACCTATTTACACTTGTGTGTGGTGAACTGTGTTTTCCTGCACCTGATCAATGGGAATCACCACAAGATCACAAGCAATTGCTTTCAATGTGCCCTGTTTACACACTGATGTGATGGATGGTGGAGAGAAATGCTGACATGATGCCTATTCCCACAGCTATCGGATGGCACTGAAGGTCATCACAGCCCAATACACTGTAGAGTGGAGCCTTGAATGGATTGCAACTTTATATATTCTCAAAGTAAAAAACCAAAAAGTAAACCGTGCAATGTGCTGAAACAGTCCTCTGCCCCACCCTACAAAACAGACATCTTGCAACGTAAAACTGAGCTAATCTGAATGGGTTCTAAAAATGCAGACATGCAGTGTACCTCATTACAGCATTGTGGAACAGGGCTCATAAAAAACATTTTGTTTCAGTGAAGGGTTATTGGAGAATGCTGCAAAGAGTGGCGCCATGAAAAAACACAACAGGGCGCACACTCGTCGTGCAATATCATGGTATGAAATGCTTTATTATAAAAAAAATAAATAAAGTGATTGCGGTGGGAATTCTGACACTGGGGGGAACTGACTTGCTATCTCTGACATCCCCAGTGACACCAATACAGTACTCAGTGCTAAAATAAAGCACTGACACTGTACTAATGGCACTGGGCAGGAAGGGGTTAAAATGGGGGTGATCAAAGGGTCAACTATGTGCTGGGAGTGTTTTACTGGGGCGCGGTGTGTTGGTGCTTCACTGTAAGCACACTGCTCTGGATGGCTGTGCACAAAAAAAGTCATGGTTGCACACAGGATGGGTGTAGCATGTCCAGTCTTTGCCCTGCTTCTGGGACCACCCCACCCCCAATGTATTGTAACTGTCTGCTATGATTAATAGCATAGCTGGCATTACAGTATATTCAGAGAAGAAGTTGGCATCTCTAGCTGTCAAAAAAAGCAACACTGCTCCAGACCACATTAACCGCTTGTTGACCATTACTTACATGTGTGGTGGCAAGGCAGCTCTTCTGCGCTGGACCACGTACCTAGTACATGATCCAGGCCTTCCAGGTAGGGGACGCTCTCGCTGCCCTGGCTGTGCTGTGATTAGGCATAGGATGAGCTGATCAGCAGGTCCCGGCCAATGATTGATGGCTGGGACCCTGTGATTAGCGAAAAGACTGACAGGATAGAGCTCTGTGTATGTAAAAAATAGAGCTCTGGCCTATCAGTGGAGATCTGCTAGTTTTTGCTTCCTTGCAAAGCAGGGAATAAAAACCAGCTTATTTCCTAGTAAAAGCACCATACTGTACACACGCACAAAGCACTGTTAGGCATACACTTGACCCTTTGATTGCCCCTAGATGTTAACCCTTTCACAACCAGTGTCATTTGAACAGTATCAGTGTATATTATAGCACTGATCACTGTATTAGTGTACTGGTTTCCACAAAGTGCCAGTTAGTGTCAGATTGACCGCAGTCCCACTATAAGTTGGTGATTGCCGCCAAACTAGTATGAAATAAATAAAAATTCCAGTATATATCCCATAGTTTGTAGATGCTAGAACGCTCTAGCAATACACACCAAACTGAGCTGGTGCAGAGTATCTCCACATGATATGTCTTATCAGGAGGTAAGTGGGGGACACTGGAAAAAAGGGGGGATCAGAGAAGTCAGGATCAAACTACATTTTTACACAATGCAAAGGATTAACCCCTTAGGTTCCACAGTGAGTATAACAAGCATGCTTTACTGCATATACAGACTGATTTTACTGTTGTGGGTTTAGGAACTTTAATACTGTATGTATCGCAACTACTTTGTGTATCCAGGATTATACCATGTTTTTTTCAGGACAAATTTGACTTTCTTATGGTGGGGTGGTAAACGGTAATGGATTTCTTTTTGTGTGTTTTTTTGTTTATTATTATCAATGGAAAGTTAGCCCAAAATAGAAAAAGAAAACCCAAGAAACATTTTTTTTTTTACCTTTTTTAAAGTGGTTGTAAAGGCTCAAGGTTTTTTACCTTCAATACTTAACTGAGCCCCATCACAATCCAGTGATGTGCATGATAGCCTCGGCTGTCCCGGGTCTCTGCCTCCTCATTGGCTGAGACAGCGAGCGGGAGCTATTGGCTCCCATTGCTGTCAATCACAAGCAGTGAAGAGAGAGGGCATGGCCAAGATGTGGCTGTGTGTGTGAATAGACACACGGAGCAGGGGCTTGGGAACACACTTGCATGGGTGCCCCCATAGCAAGCTGCTTGCTATGGGGACACTTGAAAGAAAGGAGGAGCCAGGAGTGTTGGCAGGGGATCCGAGAAG
The DNA here is from genome assembly GCF_062004578.1 of Staurois parvus. NCBI lineage: Eukaryota > Metazoa > Chordata > Amphibia > Anura > Ranidae > Staurois > Staurois parvus. Next base: position 17,860,833 of record NW_028317892.1, read on the forward strand.
AGGAGGATCCAGGCTGCACTATGCAAAACCACTGCACACAGTAGGTAAGTAGAACATGTTTGTTTTTTTTCCCACCCAAAAAATGGACCTTTATTTTCGCTTTAATGCAAATGCCTATGTCCCAGTGCCTTCCTATGGGGGTGCATAGAGAAGATGAAGGAGCCAGGGCTGCTGGCAGGGGACCCCAAAAGAGGAGGATCAGGACAGCTCCATGCAATTACATTACATGGAGCAGGTAAGTATAACATGTTTGTTTATTTAAAAAAAAAAAAGACTTTACAGTCACTTTGACAAAAAAGCATCTTCTATTCTATTGCTCTCAGCCTCCTCCAAATCTCCATATTCTTTTTCTGGTGCTGTGATCTGACTTCCTGTTAAAGGGTGGCTACGTTAATTCCCCATGGTCCTACTGTATGTATAAATGTAGCCACCTTCTCTTGCTCAATCCCAAAATAAACTAGGGACTTTGAGATTTGTAGTGTGCGTGGAGCAGTACACATAACCACAAATAGCATGTACTTACAGTTTGTTCTAAACAAACAGAATTGAGAGGGAAAGGAGATGTTTGGGAGCTCATAAAGGTAGGAAAACCCAGCAAGAAGTGATTTAGTGGGATGTCCACTCCCACCATTACAGAAGTAAAAAAAAAACACAGGATTGTTAATTAGGGATTTTTCAGCCAGGCTTCTGGGGGGATCAAGATTCTACAGGTATTACAATAAAATGAATGCAAGTTTTTACAAAGTTACACAGTTCTTTTAATTTCTGCTGGGGCCACTTGACTATGTATTCTTTCTTTTTTTTTTTTTTAAGTGGTGCTTACTCCACTAACTGCAAGAAGTTACAATTCCCTAAGTGTGTAAAAGTAAGACTGAGAGGCAGAACCTGAGCCATATGTGTTCCGACTTGGACATACAAATTGTAAACTCTGCTAAAAATGTTAGTTTGCATACTACTGTTACTTTTTTGGATTTTCTCTTAATTTGCAAACTTTTTTTCCTTTTGTTCATCAGATGCCCAGTTAGTAATTTAGCTAGGGGATATGCTTCTTAGGGCTGGTTCACACCACACTTTGCGATATAGATGTGTTTCTGCATGCATGTTTTTGATGCGTTTTCAATGCGTTCCAGTGCATCTTTTGCCATCTGCTTTTTTATTCATTTTTTGCTGTAATGTGTTCCATGCAGAAAAAAATGTAGCATGTTCTACTTTTGTTGACTGCACTGGAACGCATTGCAGTGATGTGAGCTGTGCCTTTGGAATTCATGTAACCTAATGTCCATGGGTTTTTAATACAGAGGAAAAAATTGGATTGCATGTGGTGTGAACTGGCTCTAAGATCATATGTCAATCCATCAGTAAAAGTTATCACCAACCACCTCTGTAGCACTGTACTATAGAAAAACGGCAGAGGGGTGGATTGACATTTTTGAAAACACACTTGGGTGTTCAGTGCGCCATGAAAGGCTGTGGTGTAAGCTGTCATTGGACAGCTGAGATCACAATAATGATGTTCAGAGCCATTCAGATTGGCTCGTAGCTTGTGATCATTGTGAACTATCACAGCTGTACACACTAGTAATGGTAATAAATATTCAGCCCAATCACATAAAAGGCAAAGATCTCAGACTAAGTGTAGTGAGTGTGTAAACAATTATTAAAAGACGTCAATTAGGAACTCACATAAAGTAAGACGAATTATGCCTATCTTTATTCTCAATGGATTTCCAGCTGGCGAAGACACCAAGGAAACTCACAATATATACACTGGATTTGGTCTGTATGACTCCTGCAATAGCTAAGAGAGACAGCAAGGGGCCGCCATTCTAAGTGCAGCAAGGTGGAGAGGTGGACACAGCACACAATATTTGGCAACTCCCAGTGTGTGGATGATCCCATTCATTACAGTCATTGGTGCAGCTGGGAGGAGGAGGCATCCAGGATCCCAAGGAGGAGCTGCTGCTGCAAGCGGTAGTGTGGTAGCCTGGGTGACCAGGCAGCCTTACAGGAGACAGGAAGCAGCATGTGTGGTTCCATAAAGCACAGCTGGCTTGAAAAAGAGCTGTGGGCCCCAAAACATGTTGTTACACCCTGTGGCATCACTTCTTATTCTATCACTTCCTGTCCTCGCCTGTGCTTCATTGATCCACACTTGCTGTTTCCAATCTCTCTCTCCCCCCCCCCCCCCCAGCTAACAATCCTTTTTGAAAACCATGAAAAGAATAATGTCTTACTTTATGTGAGTTGCTTGTTGTCTTCTTTAAATACATGTTTACGCACCCACTATACTTAGTCTGCGCACTTTGCTCTTTTTGTCCCTTTGCCACCTTGAAATCTCTTCAATCCCTCAGACGTGCTGCATTAAGTATGCTGAATTGGATTCTTTTACCTGTTATTTTGCCGCAATTTTACCCACGATTTTACTGTTTAGGGTGCGTTTTTCATAGGTCATGTGACTCAACCTGTCCAAAAATGAGGCAAGCTGGATTCTTAATACCACAAGGGACGTGCATCAGACCAGTGTGAAGACATACATTGAATTTGAGGCTAGGTTCACAATTATGCAGTTTGCATTTGATCCAGTTATACAGTGACTTTTGTGGTTTGCACAAGTGTTTTTGGTGTGTTTTTGACTTTTTTTTGTGATTATTTTTTTTGACCAACTTGTTGCTGGGCAGATTAAAAATGCAAAACATGAAACGCATCGAAAACACATAAATGCTACTTGTGTTTTTGCAACATCTCCATTGAAGTCTATTGAACCAAAAGGCACCGTTTTGCGTTTAAACAGTCCCTGAACCTTTCCAAAATTAGCACCAGCTAAAAAAAGAAGAGATTTGAACTTCACCCATCATGTTAAATGGACTGTAACGCGTTTCTACAAAATGCACCGCAAAACATTTAGGTGTGAACCTAGCCTTAAGGGATGTATTTTTCTTGAGCTTCTTCAGTGTGAAAGCAGCCTACTGGCCAAAACGCTGCTGAAAATGAATTTATATTCCCTTTTCAAAAATTCAAAAATTTTATTTTTCAAAAACTGTCCATTTTGGTTTCAATTTTCGGCCAAATGCATCCTGAATTTTCGGTTGCAGCCCAGAATTTTCATTTTGGTGATCTACTGGGAACTCTGATGTTAGGAGGAACTCTGCAAACTCTGTGAGTAGGCTGAATGTTTGCAAACAAAGCAGGATGGAAGATCAGCAGATTGAGGGCTCATTCACACCAAATTTTCTGGGGTGCTTTTCTGGACACATTCCCAATGCATAGCAAAAATAAATAAATGCTTCCATATGAATGCAGCCCACACCAGTCCATTGCCTTGAAAAAAGATGCGTTACTTTTTTTTTGCGCAATGCACCGCATGCAAATGCACATAAGCACAATGCACTGCTACTCAAAAGACTGCGTAAATAGAATATATACCTTTAACAAAAAACAAACGAAAGCCCAATGGGGATGATTTACTTAAACTGGAGAGTGCAAAATCTGGTGCAGCTCTGCATAGAAACGAATTGGTTTCCAATTTTTTTTTGTCGGCCTTAATTGAACAAGCTGAAGTTAGAAGCTGATTGGCTGCCATGCACATCTTCACCAGATTTTACACACTCCAGTTAAAGTAAGGCATCTCCATTGTGCTTTTGTTTTTTGTTAAAGGAATATATTTTATTTAAGCAATCTTTTGAGTGGACAACGTGTATGTGTTAACGCATTCAGTGTGGTGTAAATATGCACTCAAAGTGGTGGTGGGGGCTTAAATTGCCACTGGCCACCAATGGTGATGTGTTTTTTTTGTTTTTTGTTTTTTTTTTTAAAGATGTAGCTTTTTTCTTTTTTATATATACATTATTTTTTTTTTGGGAGCAAGGGGGGAAAATTGCCATTGGCAACCAATAATTGTGTTTTTTTTTATGTTAGAGGAGGGGCCTAAAGTGCCACTGATCACGAACGATTGTGGAATTGTTGTCTTTTGGGGGGGGGGCACGCTGCAGCTCAAAAGAAGCTGCTTTTACAGCAGTTTGAGCTGTTTTGAGCTTTTACTTTTCTCTGCCTGTTAACTCCTCTTCATGTTAGCCTATGTGTCCATGCACAGTATGGGCGTTTTCAGGAGTTTATTGGCAGGGGAATTTACAGGCAGAAAATAAAAACATCACTTGTGCATTCAGGAGAGGAGATTTTGAGCATAAAAAAAGCTCAAAAGTAAAAAAAGGTGCATTTCTAGGTGCGTTAATGCAATTCTGGCCAATAGAACGCATTAGCTCCAGACGCGTGAATGCACATTAACTTGCAAAGCGGATTTTTACCACGTTTTGATGCTGAGAACTGTAGGGGAAAAAATGTTTTTGAGCTTCATGGTATGCACGAGGCCTCAAAATGCTGCTGATCATCAGTGATTATGGTGTGTTCTTTTAAAGGTAAGGCAACCCAAAATTTTCGTCTTATAAAACACCACCAAAAGAAAGTTCTGTCAAACAACTGAAGGGGTATTACAGGCTTGTACTTAGGTGGCTAATTAGTATTGGACCCCTTAAAAGCTAAACTACAATTAATTGCAGTATAACATGTAAAGACTGAGAACATATCAAATTTACATTTTGTTCCATCTTTTCCATCTTATGCAATCTATATCATATTGTTTTCTCTTGTCATCTTTATGAAGCATTGCAGTTTTTGAGGAAGAATGTTCTTACTGAAAGCTGTTATATAGAGTAATGAATGTACCTTAGAGAGGTGCTGATATTGGATGAAGACATAGCAGAGCTCTGACTTGGCATAGAAAGCTGTTTATTTGCAGATTGACTACTCTTTGTTTAGGGCAGTGGCAGGGGCGGACTGACAACTCATGGTGCCCCTGGGCTATAGGGGATCATGGGGCCCCTGTGTCCTTGCCCAAACTCAAAAAAGCCTATGAAAAAGATACCAGGCGCATCTCATGGGGCCCCCTACTGACCCCGAGCCCTCGGGCAGTGCCCGAGTTTCCAAATGGTCAGTCCGCCCCTGGGCAGTGGTTGTCAATTTTTTTTATATGTGGACCTCAAGTGTGGCCCCCCTGTCATCACCTTAGAGCCATTAAAATTCAGTGAATAGTCCATGTGAGAGATGGCAGACACACAACATAATATAGTAAAATGAGCATGATAAAAGAGGTGGTCAGAGACTGAACATAATATTGGAGATGTTCAGGAACTGTGGACTCGATACAAGAGATGGTAAGAGACTGAACATGGTACAAAAGATGATCAGAGACTGCAGTCATGATGGAAGAGATGGTCAGAGTCTGTGGACATGAAACAGGCTGGGTTGACAACTGTCTGTAAATTTATGGACCATATGTATAAAAAACCCAAAAATGCACTTTTCTGATTTCTGTGAACAGCAGAAAAGTGCCCCTTAATATCTGCTTGTCCCAGGCTCTAGAACGGACAATACGCAATAAGCTCAGCTTGGCTCAGTTCAGCTCTGCATTGACTTGGGCGGAGGGGGAGCTGTGAGCTGCAAGTCGTGTATGTGTGGACTTTGTGCTGCTTGTTGCCTTTTCTTAAATTTTAAGAGTGCAAAGAGGGAGAGCAGAAGGAGACGTGAGAAGGAGCCTGTCCTCAGTACCCTGGCCTGCACCGCACAATTTGCTGCTATAGAGGTCCATGTGTGATCTGGTGACCAGAGACCCACTTACATCAGAGTTCCTCTTTACATCACAGTTCACAGTGTTCCTCTTGACATCAGGGACCTTGCACTGTAAGGCATCCTGCAAACTCAGATGTATGGGGTGGGGGGATCTGGGAACTCTTAGGTAAGGGGGGACTATAACATAAGGGGGAACGCTTATGGGCTAGAAATTCTCAGGGTGTATGCATAGCACAGACCCTGAGATAAAATTAGATACTGCAGCAAAGACTGACAGTTCACCTTTTAACAAAAAATAATAAAGGCAAGCAAGTAAAAAAAAGTGCATTTACAATTTTTTCATTTTCAGAGCCTGGAAAGCATTGCATCAGCGATCAGCAGATCACTAGTGGCATGCAGGTCTCCTGTTGACTATCGGTGTAACCTATCTGCCCATACAGCATGTCAGGACATGTCCGATCATTGGAGGAGAGCAGTTTGCAGCACAGCTAGAGAGCTGACCACTGTGTGTTTTCCTGCTTAGTGTGGTCAGTTTTTAATTGGACAGCAAAATGACTGGCAGGAACACCATGGATTTCACACAAAGGAAGCAATGCAAAAAAAACAGAATATTTTTCATACAAGTACATGATACAGCAGACACAGATCAGGAATATGAAATGTTGGGCTTACATATTCTTTAATTTTTCTGTAGCATGGTACAGTCCTTTTCTGCAGTAGCAGGTGGGTGACACTGAAATGCTTAAATACACTTATTGTGGACATTTTTAATATACAGTGCTCATTATAAATGAGTAGACCCCAACAGATTTGTCAGAAAGCCTTTCCTTTCAGAATCAACATTTTCTATGGGACACTACAGGTGAAACTCGAAAAATTAGAATATCGTGCAAAAGTTCATTTATTTCAGGAATGCAACTTAAAAGGTGAAACTAATATATGAGATAGACTCATTACATGCAAAGCAAGATAATTCAAGCCGTGATTTGTCATAATTGTGATGATTATGGCTTACAGCTCATGAAAACCCCAAATCCTCAATCTCAGAAAATGAGAATATTGTGAAAAGGTGCAATATTTTAGGCTCAAAGTGTCCCGTCCCCCAGCTTGGAGAGGATTGTCAGGAAAAGGCCATTCAAAAGTGTTGGGGATTTTCACAAGGAGTGGACTGAGGCTGGAGTCAGTGCATCAAGAGCCACCACACACAGACGGATCCTGGACATGGGCTTCAAATGTCGTATTCCTCTTTGTCAAGCCGCTCCTGAACAACAAACAACATCAGAATCGTCTTACCTGGGCTAAAGAAAAACAGACCTGGTCTGTTGCTCAGTGGTCCAAAGTCCTCTTTTCTGATGAGAGCAACTTTTGCATCTCATTTGGAAACCAAGGACCCAGAGTATGGAGGAAGAATGGAGAGGCACACAGTGCAAGATGCTTGAAGTCCAGTGTGAAGTTTCCACAGTCTGTGTTGATTTGGGGAGCCATGTCATCTGCTGGTGTTGGTCCACTGTGCTTCATTAAGTCCAGGGTCAACGCAGTCCTCTATCAGGAGATTTTGGAGCACTTCATGCTTCCTTCCGCAGACAAGCTTTATGGGGATGCTGACTTAATTTTCCAGCAGGACTTAGCACCTGCCCACACTGCCAAAAGCACCAAATCCTGGTTCAATGACCGTGGGATTACTGTGCTTGATTGGCCAGCAAACTCACCTGACCTGAACCCCATAGAGAATCTATGGGGCATTGCCAAGAGAAAGATGAGAGATGAGACCGAACAATGCAGAAGAGCTGAAGGCCGCTATTGAAGCATCCTGGTCTTCCATAACACCTCAGCAGTGCCACAGGCTGATAGCTTCCATGCCACGCCGCACTGAGGCAGTAATTGCTGCAAAAGGGGCCCAAACCAAGTACTGAGTACATATGCATGATTATACTTTTCAGAGGTCCGATATTGTTCTATGTACAATCCTTGTTTTATTGATTGCATGTAATATTCTAATTTTCTGAGATTGTGGATTTGGGGTTTTCATGAGCTGTAAGCCATAATCATCACAATTTATGACAAATCACGGCTTGAACTATCTTGCTTTGCATGTAATGAGTCTATCTCATATATTAGTTTCACCTTTTAAGTTGCATTACTGAAATAAATGAACTTTTGCACGATACTCTAATTTTTCGATTTTCACCTGTATATTACAAAATACTCCCACAAATGCGGGCCATTGATTGCAAGCAAGATTTGTTAATTTACATGTACAAAAAAGTTTTCCTAACGCATTCATTCAAAACCATGTTGCAAAATGAATACACCCTAATGTAAGTCTTAGGCCCCTTTCACACGGGCGTTCCATTTTTTTCATCAGTTCAGTCACGTTTTTCCAAGAAAAAAAACTGATCAGTTTACATCAGTTTACATCAGTTTACCATCAGTTTACCATCAGTTTACCATCAGTTTACATCAGTTTTTCATCAGTTTACGTCAGTTTTTCAGTCCGTTTTTAAATACATTTTTTGTCCATTCAATTTTTTTTTTTTTAACGGAAAAAAAATAGGGTTTTCTTCTGTTCAAAAAACGGATGTTAATGGATGCTGACATTAACAGATGTAAACAGATATAAGACAAGATATAAGGTGAGCGCAGATAATACGGTAGCTGCTAGCACAAAAAGCAAGGTAACAAACCCACAGTAATGAATTCAAATGCAAGTGCAGCACTAAAACATAAGTGACAAATGCAATCATAGAGTGCTTATGTGAATAGAAATGTTCATACAATAAAAAGTCTCAGTATAGTTGTATGCTTGCCCCTGAAGATATGCATGCGCACAAAACGCATTAGGTGAGCCTTGAGTGCTGACGTCACGCCACCGTGGCCGCAGTTCGGAGCAGGGACCACCTTGGTATGCTTTTATGCCACACAGCGCGCTCCCAGCACAAAGACCGGGCTGTCACTGAGAGCCCTGGGTCCCGTTCTAACTATCAAGACCCGGGACTCACGATTTCGGGTCACATGATGATGCTGTGATAGCCTCTGAGTAGCTATCAAGGTGATCAGTCACTGTACAGCCTGCCCCCTTTTGTTGTTGGTTTTTTTTTCCTCTGAATGGAGGAGAGAGATACATCGTATCTCTTTATCTCTCTCCCCTTTGCATAGAGGTATAATCCACCTGGATGTACAGAGTAGCTGTGATGATATGTACGGTTTTACATGTCAACTTTGCAAGATTGTGCTTAGGCGTTAAGATATGTTTTACTCTTAGGTGTGAAGGAGTTAATAACATTACTTTCATGAAATGAGCTAAACAAGTTCTTGTGTTTATTGAGATATTGATTAAAATTTTACTTTTCAAAGGGGGTGTACTAATTTATGCTGAGCAGTGTGTGTGTGTCTGTGTCCCCATGCCTCGTGGATGTTTATTAAATACTGTCAAGAAAAAGTATGTGAATCTCCTTTTAATTAACTGGTTCTCTGCAGTAATTTCCTGTAAAATGTGATCTGATCCTCATCTAAGTCACAACAATAGACACGCACAATGTGCTTAAGCTACTATTAACAAACCATTTAAATTTTTTTATTGAACACATCCATTAAATATTCGCTGGAAACAGTACTGTGGTTAAAGAAGTGAGCTCTCCATCAAGATGACTCTCAAGACGAAACGCAGAATCCTCAATGATGTAAAGAAGAATCCACAACTAAAGGTTCAAAGATGACACTGAAACTGGCAAACACCCTGTTCATGAGTCTACCATACATAGGTCTTTAACCACTTGCCTACCGGGCACTTATACCCCCTTCCTTACCAGGCCAAGTTTCAGCTTTCAGCGCTGCCGCACTTTGACAATTGCGCTGTCATGCAACATTGTACCCATATGAAATTTTGATCATTTTTTTCTCACAAATAGAGCTTTCTTTTGGTGGTATTTACTCCCCGCTGGGCGCTTTACTTTTTGCGCTATAAATAAAAAAGTGCAAAAAATTTGAAGAAAAAAAAAAGTTTCTTTGTTTCTATTATAACATTTTTCAAACAGGCATTTTTTCTCCTTCACTGATGTGCGTTGATGAGGCGGCACTGATAGGCGGCACTGATGGGCACTGATAGGCAGCACTAAAGGGCACTGATAGGCAGTACTAATGAGGTGTCACGGATAGGCGGCACTAATATGCAGCACTGATAGGCGGCACTGATAGGTGACACTGATGATGGGTACTGATAGACGGCACTGACTGGCATCACTGCTGGGCACTGACTGGCGGCACTGACTGGCACAACCCCTGGGCACTGACTGGTGGCACTGACTGGCAGCACTAGTGGGTGGCACTGGTGGGTGGACACAGGTGGGTGGCACTGGTGGGCACAGGTGGGTGGCACTGCTGGGCACATGTAGGTGGCACTGCAGAGTGACACAGGTGGGTGCACTGCTGGGCACAGGTGGGTGCACTGCTGGGCACAGGTGGGCGGAGCTAGTGGGCGCACTGCTGGGCAGAACTTGCGGGTGGCACTGCTGCGCACCGATCATCAGGGCACTGATCATCAGTGCCCTGATGATCGGTGCCGATCCCCGCTCTGACAACTGCCGGTTCTCGGCAGTACTTTCCTCACGATCTGACAGTGTGAGGAAAGTGCAGCCGAGAACCGGCGCTTGCATTTCCCTCTGATCAGCGTGTCATTGGACACCGCTGATCAGGTGGTAAAAGGCCGCTGTGATTGGCCTTTTACCACATCACGTGATCAGCTGTGTCCGTAGGACACCGATCACTGAGATCGCCGGATGCGCGCCACCTGGGGCGCGCAGGAGAGCGCGTTCTGGGAGGACGTCATATGACGTCCACCCAGAACTGACCAGCCGCGGTGAAGCCGTCATTCGGCTATGCGCGGTCGGCAAGAGGTTAAATAGGCAGGGTGTCCATGACAGAACATCACAAAGAAAGTAAAAAAAAAATTGCTGCATGCCTCAAGGTTGCCAAAGAGCACATTGGCAAACTGCATTGCTGTTGGGAAAATGTTTTTGTTTGTGGACTGATAAAATAAAAAATTTGAATTCCTTAGAAAAAACTCAGCACGATGTACGGTGCTAAAAGGGCACAACTTACTAACATCAAAACCTCATCCCAATGGTGAAATATGTTGGAGGAAATATCATTGGGCTTGCTTTGCTGCCTCAGGGCCTGGACCACTTGCCATCATCGAGAGGAAAATTAATTCCCAAGTTTACTTAAATCTCCTACAGGATAATGTCAGGGTGGCCTCTGCTAGCTGAACTTTAGTGGAAGTTTGGTGATGCAGCAGGGCAATGACCTTAAGCATCAAAGTGAATCCACCACAGACTGGGCATTATGGAATTTCCCAGTCCGAGCCCAGACCTTAACCCTATAGAGATGCTGTGGAATGAGTCATTCTCATCAGACATCCTACAATTGTCTGAGTTTAAGCAATTTTGTAAAACAGAATAGTCAAAAATTCCTCCTGAACATTGTTGAAAGCGCTTCCTTGAAGTCATTGCTTCCAATGGAGGTTAGGCCAGCTATTAATTCCAGGGTTCACTTACTTTTTCCTCCATCACTTTGGATGTTTAATGGGCATGTTCAATAAACATGCAAGAAATTTGAAATTGTTGCATGTTATCAGCTTAAGGACATTGTTTTTGTCTATTGTTGTGACGTAGATCATGATCAGATCACATTTTATGGCAAATTACTGCAGAAAACCAGTTAATTCCAACCATCTCATACACACTCCATGCCACAGGAAGAAAATTTAGGTTAGCATTTGTTTAAATAGATAACACTCTGACCTTTTTTCTTCCTGGATACTTTTTTTCTGATTACTAATTTTCTCTGCTTAAAAAGATATTAAAGGATGATTTTTTTTTTTTAAATAACAAGAATGTCCTACTTACCTGCTCTGTGCAATGGTTTTACGCAGACCAGCCCCGGTCCTCCTTTTCTTGGGTCCCCCGCTGGCGCACCTTGCCCTTCCTTCCTTCCTAATGCCCTCATAGCAAGCAGCTCCATTGAGACACAGAGCTTGACTCGTTCACGTCCCCCGTCCTCTCCTCATTGGCTCTCTGGCGGTGACTGACAGTAGTGGTAGCCAGTGGCTCCTGCTTCTGTCTCAGCCAATGAGGAGGGAGAGACCCTGCAGAGCCGCTGCTCTTGTGCACATCGCTAGAAGAAGATGGGTCTCAGATTTGTATTTGGGGGGGAGAGCTGCACACAGAATATTTTTTATCTTCCTGCATTGAATGCAGAAGGGTAAAAAAAAACCTTGAGCCTTTACAAACACTTTAATTGTTTATTAGTCTGAAAGGCCATTATAAATGGCTGTAATTGTAACTGTCTGGCTTAATATTTTATCGGCTGATGGATGCCATATTCGTGCATTAGAAAGGGGCACCAACTATTTTTTTAAATGGAGAGTTTAGGATTTGGTAGAGTGTATGTTTCTATTGAACAGGTAAAAACGACAAATGCGATGCCTGTTTTAACACTGAACATCTTTGTCTGAACAGATCAGCTTGAACGTGTGTTTTTACGCCTTGGCCATGCAGAAACAGATGAACAGTTGCAGAGTATTATCTCCAAATTCTTGCCCCCAGTTCTTCTCAAACTGTCAAGTGCACAGGAGGGAGTCCGGAAGAAGGTAAGTCTTTCTAAACAAAAGGAAATTTTTTCATCAATGCCATCAAAAACAGTCACAACTGGACTTATGAGAGTATCTGATCAGTCAGTTTTATATTATTAGTAGCAAAAGTGTGCCTGTTTTAATTAGAGGCTATAGGCCCAGCAGTGGTTGGTGTTGCTGTGATTTCTACACCTGCAGGCAGTATTACAAATGTCAGACACTTGTAAGAATAGCATCAATTTGGAAGTATTTTTTTTTTTTTGCCAGGATTAGGGCCCATTCACACCATGTCGCTACTATAATTCACATTAAATGCATTGTTGGGGCACATAAGCAGGAAATGTCATTTCTCGGGGTGTTTTGAAAGGAACACCTCTACGTTGTCATATTGCATTGCATTTTCCAGAAAATTTACAGTGCTGCAGATTGAAAAGGAAATGTAATTTTTAGTAAGATTCAATTACAGTCCATTTTGTGATCAAATTGTATATGCAATTTGATTTTTATTTTTTTCATTTGCTTTTTTTTTTTTTTTTTCCCATGAAAGTGGAGCTTTCCTTTCCTTTATCTAAAATGAAATATATTGACAGAATGAGCAACAACTGTCAAGCTTTGGATGAAAATTGATTCCTGACTTTCAGGCTTAAAGTGACTCAGTCATAAGAGAAGTATCTGGCCTCCTTTTGGAAATACTAGTTTCCTGGCTATTTCTTACTTCGGGGTTTTTTTGTCCAGAAAGAAGCATGTCCCAGAGCAAGCATGGAAACGAGCATTTTTCCAAAGGCTAATTCAGCAATATCAGTTTCCATTGCTCTGCCATGATGGAGACTCTTTAAAGTGTTACTAAACCCACAACAGTAAAATCTGTCTGTATATGCAGTAAAGCATGCTTGGTATACTCACTGTGGAACCTAAGGGATTTATCCTCCGCATTGTTTAAAAAGGCTGTTTGATCATGTCTTCTCTGTTCCTCCCCTTCTTCCACTGTCCCCAATTCATCTGCTGACTGTACAGAGCCCTAGGAGGCACTCTGCAGATGCTCAGTTTGGGGTGTATTTTTTTTTTTGGGAGGGTGCCTGTGATTGGCATAGGGCCAATCAGCGCTGTCCAGGCAGTGGTTCAGGGGTTAATGAGCCTCACAGGACAGTCGGAGGAGAATGGAAACATCTACTGCAAGCTTAAACCAGTGCTCTTCCGGATTCTGATAGAATTCACAGAATTGCTATATACTGCTAAGGAAAGGTGTTTAGCAGTTTGTTTACTAAAATAATTGCATTTCCATGCTCTGTGTACTGTGGAAGACTGGACAGAGTGAATACAGGGCCGTGGGTTTAGAAACACTTTAAGTATTACTCTCAGAAAGGAGAATCAATTCACTCTAATTGATTAGCTATTTTTAAACCTAATACGGGGTACACATTATACGTTTTTGGTTTTTTTTTTTCAACCAAGCAGGCTGAACAAAAAAAAAACTACTGATCACCATACTAACACAAGCGATGTCAGTACAGCAATCTCCCCCACTGTGCTACTGTATTCTGATAGGGGAATGCTGGTTTTCCAGGATTCCCGTTTCACAGAGAACTGTTTACACAGGCCAAACGTCTGATGGTTCCTGCCAAACCGACAGTTTTCAGCTGATTTTCGGAGTGTAATGTACTCAGTCTTAAGTTGGTCATAAATGGTTCGAAATTAAGCCGGTTCAGCAGGGCCTGGCCAATTTTGATTATTTTGTGACCATTGTGGTTGAACAGAAGTAATATTTGACCTCTGTTCAAATGCCTTAATGGTATATTCTCTCTCGATAAGCACTGCAAGCAATATGCTGCAGCACTGATCTCTGTATTCTGACAGTGGGGGAGTCAGGTCAGTTTCTTTTCATTCAACTAGCTGGTTGGATGAAAAAAACTGACCCATATGTGGCAAGCTCTTTATTTTTTGAAGAGTAGGTAACGGTTAGAGTATGGTTTAAAATACTCCCAAGGATAGGTGATCTGTGGGAGTGAAAAAAAAAAATGCCCCAGGGTCATTAGGAGTAAAAAAAAACTGCATTTAGGAGTCTATGGTCAGTGGGAGGAATAGTGCCACATGGTTGGTGTCAGTGGGAGGAATAGAAGTCTTTCATTGGTGTCAATCGGAAAAATAAAATGGGTGTCAGTAGAAGGAATGGTGCCTAATCATTGATGTCAGTAGGAGGAGTAATGGCCTATCTCTGTTGTCAGTTAAAAGAATAATTCCCTATCATTTGTTTTAGTGTGAGGAATAATGCCTTTTTGTTGTGCCAGTGGCAGTAATAATGCTCTTTGGTTGATGTCAGTGGCAGGTATATTGTCCTTTGGTTGATGTTAGTGGCAGGAATAATGCTATTTAGTTGGTGCCAGTGGGTGGTATAATGCCCCATCTTTTGTTTTCAGTGAGAGGAATAATGTCCTTTTGCTGGTGTCATTGGGAGGGTGTAAATGCTCTTTTGTTTTTGTAAGTGGGAAGAATAGTGGCCTAACAATGGTGTCACTGGGAGGAATTGTGCTCCATTGTTGCTTTCAGTAGAAGGAATAGTGCCTCACCATTGGTGCCAGTGGGAGGAATTGTGCTCCATTGGTGTCAGCGGGAGGAATAGTGTCTGATTGTTGGTGTCCGTGGAATTATGTAAGTTTCCAGCATTGGTATTCAGTTGCACCTGCAACCACTCTGCATACAGCACCTTCTGGTTTTTAATGAGAAGGCTCTGCATGTAATCTAAAGATGAGCAGGAAGTAAAAGGAAATCTCTTCAAAGTCTGGGGAATTTCCCATGTTGACAACTGTCACCACTCATGTGTTTCCAGTGGAAATGATGATAAATCTCTCCAATGGCAACATATACAAAACTATTTTTCGTATATTGAGGATATGCAGGGCCGGTGCTAGACTATTTTGTGCCCTAGGCAAGACCAGCTACTTACTCAACCCCCCCAAAAATACATTTTAAAAACAGTAGAAAATATTAAATCAACAAAACCTGAAACTGCTAAATGGCTTTTAATTTGCAAACATAAGTGCCATAAGTTACCACCAGCACTAATATTAAAGACAAAGTCAGTGTCATGGATGGACTGTACGGACAATGATGGATCCACACTCTGACAGCTCCCAGGATGGAATTCCTCAAGCAATGGGGAAGATAAAACACTGTGACAGCTGGCAACCCAGCCCACACACACAGAGAGAACATCTGAACTGAGCGATCCCACACAGTGACAGATCTGACACAACACACCATCACCAACACTGACACAGATCAGCAGACACTAGAAGAGCAGGCTTTGGGATCGTGATGAAGTCCTCACTCACTGACACATTGCACATGTGATGGATGGCTAGCCGGGTCACACTCACACAGACACGAGACAACAGCGTCAGACATTACCTTCCTCCACAGGTGCAGCTCCGCCTCTGCTGATGAATGGGAAGAGAAGGGCTGGAACTCCACAGTGATCAGCTGCCAGCCGGCTTGCAGTAAGTAACTGAGTCTGAGAGGAACACTGGAAGGAGCCGCCGCTCAGCTGCTACACTGACCCAAGACACCCGGTATCTTCCTGTGTCCTTTCTTCCTCCCCTCTCCTCAACTGGAGGATCATTCATGAGGAGGTGGCGTCCCACACAGAGTGCTGGCCTGTGCTGCGCCCTGGCACCCCAGGCAGCTGCTTAGTTTGCCTAGTGGAAGAATTGGCCCTGAGGATATGTTTAGAACCTTGTTTTTATTGCTGTCCATGCTTGCCTTTCTTGCTTACTAATGCATCCCAGATTTCTTGCATAGGCATTACAGGACCCGAAAAGGAGGTAAAAACTCTCCAACTGTGTCATATACAGACATAGAAATCTCTATGGCAGTAAAGCATAATCATTTTTTGACTCCTAAAGGACTTCCATGCACATCCGCTACTTTGTTGCCACTAAAAATGTCTAATTTCAACCATGACTAGAGTGTGATTTGTATTTGTGTGGTGATATTTTTTGAGGCAGTTCAGAAATGTGCCTATTTGTATCCAATACACTCATGTTAAGTCATCTAAAAACTAGACAGTCGCCAGGCTGGAATTTCACATACTAAAGGTAAAATCGTGATCCTAAAGGGATTTTTTTTTTACTTTGTATACACGCATCTTAGTCTCTTAAAATGTCTTTTTATTGTTGCTTCTTAGCCCTATACTTATATGTGTAGTATGTAATTCTAGGAAATGCTGATATCTGTTCAATCCTCTAGGTTATGGAATTACTTGTTCACTTGAACAAAAGAATAAAGAGTCGTCCGAAGATTCAGTTGCCTGTGGAGACCCTTTTAGTGCAGTACCAAGACCCAGCTGCTGTGTCCTTTGTGACGGTATGTAAAGTAACAATACAAGGGCAAATTCTAAATTAAATGTCCAAAATTTGTAATGTCCCCCTATTGCCCTCCTTGATATTTACACCACTTAAAAGTATAACTCAAGGCAAAACTTTTTTTAGTTTTGAATAGAATGGAGAGAGATTAGAACACCTGTCAGTTTTTATTGCTGTCTGTGCCTCTGTTAAGGAGATTCACCCTGTCTATTTGTCTTTCAAAAGTAAAAGAAACCCCAAATTTTGGGTTGTCCCCAGAAAAGTAGTAGAGGGGAAATCTTCCAGTGGGGAAACTAGTTCTGGTGACCTGGCAGAGATTTTCTCACTTCCTGTTTTGGCTGTGGGGCAGAAAGTGAAGGTAAATCTCCCCAATGGGACACAGATGGAAACAAATCGACTGACATGGGTTATATCTCTCCCTTATTCTATCCCAACTTAAAAAAAAAAGTTTTGCCTTTTTAGTTCTGCTTTAATGATGCAGACCTTAGACCATATTATTCCTTGCTCTAAAAAGAAATATACATATGTATTCAGAACATCTCTTGTATACAGTCACATTTCTGGTTTAACAGTTTAAAAACACTGCAAGTACATAAATATTCCTGTTGATCCTGCTAGAAAATGGACTTCTGACTTCTGTAGTGAGTTGAAAATGCGGCCTTTGCTGCTCTGAATCCCAAGAAATATTGTTTGCCCTGACCATTTTTATTCCTTCTGCTTCAGTATAGAACACCACTTCCTCTGCATAAGTTGGTGTGCTTTGTAGTCCAGCAGGGGAGGACTGGGCAGGATTGACAATGCTTGGGATTTTTTTTTTTCAAATTCTTTATTTATGTAGACATTACCACACTCACAGAGCAGTTCAATACATATCCAGGGTAAACCGATCAGAAATGGGTAGCATCCCCTGTGTACAGAAGTCCTTTTGCAAGAAACAGCCAGAGGTATAAACTATAAGAAAATACAAAAAATAAACTTTCGGAAGGCTGCACATTAAACTGTAGGCTGTAAAATGTTAATCAAACAAGGAGCATACCTCAGAGTCTAAACCGACTGCAACCATCAGTGCTTGGGTTTGTCCGCTTTTACAGAGAGTATATGGGAGAGATGGAAAAGTGGGGTGAAATCAGATAACGAAAGCTGGAGAAAAACTGAGGGGAAGAGAAGGAAAAAAAAAAAGGGGGGGGAAGGGGAGAGGAGTGGTAGGGGATACCGTAGGAGGGAGGGATGTTCCAGTCACGAGGGGGTAAAATGAGTCAGTCGAGTAAGGAGGATACAGAGAGGGTTTTCCCCTCTTCTGAGAAAGTAAACATATTCCAGAGAAGCCAGGTCTTCAAGTAGGCCTCATGTCTATTTTACACTATTAAAATCAGGTCTTCGATTCTCTTGACCTCCTCTAGTCTCGATAGCCAGAACGAGATGGGGGGGGGGGGGGGGTTGTGTATCCCTCCACCGTAGGGCAATACAAAATGTGGCAGAATTAAATAGGTGGTGTAGAGTCGATTTTCAATGTTTTTTCAGGTATATCCGACACCTGTAGAAGAAAGAGATGGTTCCTCAGGGAGGACATAATCAGTGAATTTCTGGGAGATACGATGTACCTCTTTCCAGAAGGGTTCCAGTTTTGGATACGTCCAAAAAATATGTAATAAAGAGCCTTCTCCATCCTGGCATCTCCAGCATTGGCTTGAGAGCGTGGGGCAGTATTTGTGAAGTATCGACGGTGTATGGTACCATCTGGTGAGGAGTTTGAAGTTTGTTTCCTGTATCCGCATGCAGATGGTGATTTGAGAGCAAAATGGATAATTCTTCGTTGTTGGGCTGAAGAGTAGGATCTGTTCAATGTCAGTTCTCATTTCCGCATGAAAGGGGGAGAATAGTCCTCTGGTGGAGCAATCAATTGCGCTTACATTTGAGAAAGGGAAAGCACCAGTGGTCCTTCGCTCATACACAGGCGTTAAAAAGAAGTCACCTGATGTTGAAACCTCTCTGGGGGAAGGAGTGCCATCAAGAAGTGTCCTAGCTGCAGGCACTCCAAAAGTTTAGGTGATAATGACCCGTCTCAGAGGTAAGCATTGAGTTTGACGCCCATTGTGTGGCGTTCAGAAAATGGGATGCTTCGTAGCATTGGGCGCCTAATAAGGTATAGAGTGAGCCCCCTTGGCAGTCCAGGAGAAAAGCATGGATTCCCTAAAATTAGAAAAAGTGGGGAGAAAGCAGACGATAGAGAGGTGGAAGGACACAACTGAGTTCAAATAAGTAACGTGGTTCCCAGAGTCGGGTGTCTCTTGATATTGGATGTCCTTTATAGCACCATACCACTTGGCGTAAGGGGGTATTATTTTGAGATTGTTCTATCTGTGGCCACAGTTTAATGTCAACATGTCTGCACCAACCTATAGGTCTTCCTAAATGCATCGCTTGATAGTACTTGTAGATATCAGGGACTGCAAGGCCCCCTTGGTTTTTGGGGAGAGTGAGTAATCACCTTTGTAATCTGAGTCTCTTATGGGCCCATATAAAATCAATAAATAGGCCATTTGCTTGTTTGAAAAATTCCCTGCTTGAAAAAGATAAGTGAATTTAGGTAAAATGGACATTTTAATGACATTACATCTTCCAAACCACGAGAATAGACCTTGGTGCCATGTGGAAAGCAGGGTAGTACTTTACTAAGTAGGTGGATAAAGTTTAGCGCATAGATTTGGATTAGACATGTAGGAGTGTAGGTGCCGAGATAGCGGAGTGCCAAGCTGTCCATTTGAAATTAAAATTTGTTTTCAGGACATCTATTTGGGCTTGAGGCAGGGACACACCCATCGCTTCCAACTTAGATACATTAATTTTCAAGTTGGAAAGGGATCCATATATCTCTAGTTCTTTGAGAAGATTAGGTATGGAGATATTCGGGTTGGTGAGCAAAAAAAGCATGTCCTCCGCATACACAGAGACTTTGTATTGGAGTTCTCCAAGTCGTATACCAGTGATATCTGGATTACTTCTGATCTTACAAAGAAATGGTTTAAGAGAGAGGGCACAGAGCAGAGGTGATAATGGGCAGCCCTGGCGGGTACCATTAGAAATGGAGAAAGGCTCAGAGAGGAATCCATTCGCCTTGACTTGTTCTGTTGGAATCGAGTATACACTGGAAATCCAATTGATCATTTTCTCTCCTATCCCCATATATCACAAGACTGTAAACATGAAAGGCCAAGCAACGCGGAAAAACGCCTTTTCTGCATCTGTACCAAAGAACACTGTAGGCGTCTTAGAGAGGTTAGACACGTACTAAGTTGAGAACCTTGGTGGTATTGTCGCGAGCTTCCCGTGTTGGTATAAAGCCCACCTGGTCAATATGAATCAGGTCGGGCAGGTGTGGTTGAATGCGGGTGGCCAAGGTTTTCGTGAAGATTTTCAAGTCCACATTCAATAGAAAAATGGGATGGTAGCTCCCACAAGATGAAGGGTCTTTCCCTTCTTTAGGGATGACAGAAATGTGAGCTCTCAGCGAATCGATAGGGAAGGCCATTTCATGTCCCAATATATTGAACAGTTGTACCATGTGGGTTCCTAAGAGGGGGGAGGAAAAGCTGGCAATATCTAAGTGTGTAGCCATGTGGGCCTGGTGCTTTGCCCGATTTCATAGTGCCGATAGCTACTTGCAGTTCTTCTAGGGTGATACAAGCTCTGCTTGTATCTGTGCTGATAATTTGAGGAGGCTGGAGGAGGAAGCATATTCCTCATTAGTGTCCGGAGGAACCAAATCATTAAACAGATTATATAAGTTATGATGAAATTCACGGTAGGTTGCTGCAATCTTAGGGGGTAGATATACCTTTCTACCATCACGTCCCATGAGATGTTGAATGTAAGATTGAGCATGTTGGTCCTGTAGGGCTCTAGCGAGTAAGCGGCCGCATTTATCTCCAGACTCACAATAGCATTTTCTGCAGGTTTATAACGCCGCTTTGGCTTTATAATGGAGGAGAGATGTAATTTGTCAGCGTAAACTTAAAAGATCCTTTTCCACAACTGCTGTGGGTAGTCGTTTATGTTGAGTCTCTAACGAGTGTATTGCCATAAGCAATCTAGAAACTTCGGCACTGCTTGGGATTTTTATGCCGAGCAGCCAGAGTTGGTGGCTGGATTTCTGGCAGAATCAATAATATTTTTTGTATTTGCCACTTTTTTATGGTAAATATTACTGTGTGTGTGTGTGTAGATAATATAAAGTACTAGAAGTTGGCAGGTAGGTTGTTCCAAACATCTTTAGAGAACTAACCACACATCTTCTGTAGATGTAGGCTGCCTCAAATTCTCCTGTTTATTCATGTAATCCAAGACAGATTCTGATGTTGAGATCAGGGCTCTGTGGGAGTCAAACCATGACTTCCAGAACTCCTTGTTCTTCTTTAGGCCTCGTTCACACCATGTGCAGAGATACAGGTTCTTTACACGTATTCTGCAAGGGCAGAAAGAAAACAGTTGTTCAGACCACAACAGTGTATGCAATTTTCTGTCTGGGGGAAAAAAACTGATGTGATATCAACACTGTGATGTGCACAGGGCAGAAAAGAAAATAATGACACAGGGTGTAATGTCTATCTGTGCACAAAAAAGTGCATAAAAACTGAAATGCACTTGAAAACTGGTGTAAACTCTTGTCGTTGCAAGTGAAATCAGCGCAGTTTATATGCACGTATGGTGTGAACAATGGTTGAGGCCAAAATGACATTGGCTGCATTTTTGGGGTCATTGTCCTGCTGCAGAATAAATTTGGGGCCAATCACACACCTCCCTGATAATATGGCATGATAGATAAGTATCTGGCTGTATTTTTCAGCATTGAGGACACCATTGATCCTGGCCAAATCTCCAAATCCATTTGCAGAAATGCAGCCCCAAACTTGCAAGGAACCTCGACCATGCGTCTCTTGTTGCCTGCAAATACTCATCATTGTAATGCTCTTCAGGCCTTTGGTAAACAAATTGCCTCCTGCTACAGCCAAATATTTATAACGTCCATCAGTCATCAATCCAGAGCACCTTTTGCCATTTTTCTGCACCCCAGTTCCTATGTTTTCGTACAAAGTTGTCGCTTAGCCTTGTTTCCACGTTAGAGGTATGGCTTTTTGGACACAATTCTTCCATGAAATTCACTTCTGGTCAGATTTCTCTGGATAGTAGATGGGTATACCTGGGTCCCACTAGTTAGATCCTTGAACTTATACTGTGTGCACAAAAGGCAAGTGAGTATTTTGACCAAATCATAATTTTTATGCATATCGTTTAACTCCAAGCTGTATAAACTTGAATGCTTATTGGATTTAAGCATATCAAGTGATGTGTATTTGTGTAATAAGGGAGGGTGTGGCCTAAGATGATCAACACTCTATACTAGGGTGTGCGTAATTTATTGGACAGCTTCTTTTTCTCAGACAAAATGGGCCAAAAAAGAAATGTAACTGACTCGTAAAAGTCTTTCAGAGGGATGCAGCACTTCTGAAATTGCTAAGATATGGGGGCGCGATCACAGAACCATCAAATGTTTTATTGCAAATAGTCAACAGGGTCGCAAGAAATGTGTGGAGAAAAAAAGACGCAAATTAACTGTCAAAGATTTGAGAAGAATAAAACGTTAGGCTACCATAAGTACAAGGTGTTCAGTGCTCAGAGACATGGCCAAGGTAAAGAAGGCTGAAACCCAACCACCACTTAACAAGACACACAAGTTGAAACGTCAAGACTGGGCCAAGAAATATCTGAAGACAGATTTTTCAAAGATTTTTTGGACTGATGAGATGAGAGTGACTGTTGACGGGCCAGATGGATGGGCCCATGACTGGATCAGTAACAGGAACATAGCTCCACTTCTACTCCGTTGCCAGCAATGTGGAGGGTGGGGTACTGGTATGGGCTGGTATTAGTAAAGATGAGCTAGTTAGACCTTTTTGGGTTGAAAATGGACTACAAAAAATCAACTCTTAAACCTATTGCCAGTTTTTAGAAGATGCTTTCTTCAAGCAGTGGTACAGGAAAAAGTCTGCATCTTTCAAAAGACCATAATATTTATACAAGATAATGCTCCGTCACATGCATCGTAGTACTCCACTGTGTGGCGCGTCAGTAAAGGCCTTAAAGATGGAAGAATAATGACATGGCTCCCTTCCTCACTTGACCTAAACCCTATTGAGAATTTGTGGGCCCTTCTTAAACGGGAGATGTACAGTGAAGGAAAACCGTGCACCTCTCTGAACAGTGTCTGGGAGGCTGTGGTTGCTGCTGCACAAAAAAGGTTATTATCAATAGATCAAGAAACTGACAGACTCCACTAATGGAAGGCTTATGACTGTTCTTGAAAAGAAGGGTAGCTTTATTGGCCACTGTTTTTGTTTTGTCAGAAATGTTTATTTGTAAATTTTGAGTTGTTTGTTTATTTTTATCTCTTAAAGTGAGAAAAAAAACAAGGGAGATTGAAAAACTTTTTTGTTTTTCATTTAGTTGCATAATAAATCTGCAAACTAATAGTTGCCCAATAACTGTGCACACATAGATATTCTCCTAAGAAAGTCAAAACCTCACTTTTTACCTTCTAAATATTTAAGGTTCTAGGTTTATTAACTTTCTGGATTGACCGAGAGCACTGTAGTTGTTCAGTGAAATTCTCAAAAATACAACTTGCCTAATTGTGCACACAGTGTATTTATTTATTCGCACCCAATGTAATATTTGCATGGTTATTTTGCAGCTCTACACAAATATAATGTAGCCAAGTTGTGTATTTTTATTACACCTTAAGCCTTCTTTTTATATTTAATTTTGCTTGCTTACAGAATTTTACAATAATCTACATAAAAATGGGATACCCTCGTCTTCCAATAGAAAAACAGTGCGAGTTGGCACCTAGTCTCTTGACAGCAATGGAAGGGCGACCTCAACCACAGCAAGACAGGCAAGTTGATTTTCCAATTTTCTTGTGTCTGCCTTGGCCTATATTTCTGCTCTAAGCTATAATATGCAATAATGTTACAGTTAGGTAGCACTCTAATAGGTTTTTTTTTTCAAAATTTCCCTCTATGAGGAGTTAAACTATTCAATTGATTTGATATAACATTCTCTATATTTATATAGAAATGACGTAGTTTAATAGACAGTGTAATTTTAAACCTAATTAGAACAGTGTAGGTGGCAGGTTAAAGTCTCTAAGTGCAATAAAAAAAAAAAAAACACAACCCCCACCACACTTGGTGCTGTAAACTTCTGGTGTGGTGGAGCTTAATAGAACTGTGGTTGCTCTTATCTGCCTGTTCTTCGTTCATAGATTGCGCTCATTCTAAGAAGCTGTAATACTAGCTTCCATGATTGGAGGAGCTGGGTGAAAAGGGTGGGCATAGTTGGGCACTCTTGATGGCAGCCTGTAACAGCTCCCGCAGCTCTATTACTGACCTCCACACTGAAAGCTTCGATGGTGGAGGATTTTGGCTAAAGGGAGAGGCATCAGCACAATGGACACTTTAAAGTACATGTAACTACAAAATGAAAGCATATCATATGTAGAACATCTCTGCAAGACATGCACATTTCCCCATGTTTTATCCTTGTAATGTCTCTGCAGGAACAGAAATATACCTGTTGATCTGCCAGAAATGAATTCTGCTCCCAAGTCCTGTTATAAACTCACAGCTCAAAGTGTTTTTGTGGACTGAATGGTGCAGATGCAAGAAATATCTTCATCTGTGCCCTGCATTCTCCATTCAATCTTATGCAGGATTTGTACTCTAAAGCATGGAGTACAAACTTTCCATGGAACTGAATGAAGAATGCACTGTGGGTGCAGTTACACTAATACTGAATCTTGCCTTCCCCTGCAAGTTTTATACTGACCTGCCTCTGATCTAGCAAGTTATCGCCCACAAAATCTAAGCTGGGCCTTTGCCTGTACACAGGCATGTCCACTGTATGTTCTGCAGTATTAAGTCCTAGTCAGAGCTCATACTCTTACAATTTATCTAAGGCTGCAAGTTACACTTTAAGGGATGAGTAGATGTTTTTATTTCCTACATGCAAAACCTTTGTTTGTAAGAGTGCCCCTCTTCTTTGATCTCCATTATTTACTTTCAATCAGCATTTTAAGACCTACAAAGCATTGTATTTTATTTTTTGTCTTGCACTAATTGTTGTATTCGGGAACTTTCAACAAGGTAATGTTTGTTTTTTTTTTTTGTTTTTTTTTTCATAGCTTAATGCATCTTCTTATACCAACCCTATATCATATGAAATATTCCAGCGAAGCCAACAAGTCCACACCAGTTTTTAACCTTTCTGAAAAACCAAAGACTGTGCAGCTACTTCTTGATTTCATGTTGGATGTTCTTCTGATGCCTTATGGGTAATTATTAATTTAATTTGTTCAGTCTATCTTGCTACCTACTGAATGTGTCCAGTAAATATGGCGCAGTTGTGATTGCCAGCTGGAGCTCATGATTTGTTTCATGTGTAATTTTGTACATCCTTTTATTGATAGTCTTGTATTATATGCATGCATTGCATTTTTCAGGTTTGTGTTGAATGAACCCCAGAATCGCCAAAGTACATCACCAGGACAGGGATCATCAGCAGGAGGGACAAGTGGAATAGGCATTCCCCAACCACCTCCTGGTATGAGCTTTTATGCAGCAAAGAGAGTTGTTGGAGACAATCCATGGACAGCAGAACAGCTAGAACAGGTAATCAAAGTATTTTGCTTCTGGAATTTCTTTAACGAATAACTTTTTCGCTATAGCCACGGAATGGCAAGTTTACAACTATAGCATAAAATTTAATATTTTTCCTTTTTATTGCTGTAATGGGAGCATCTGGGACCTTGTCTGTTTATGTTTCTCTATGGATGCTGGTAAAATCCCCTGTATAACGTTAAAGAGAGATGATTTATTACACTCCACCAAAGGGAAAATTAATTTTTACAATATCAGTCATGTATTGCATGCCAACTCCTAGGGCTGTAAAACGTAACTTTTACTTTCCACATTTACAGTGGATATAAAAAGTCTGCACACCCCTGTTAAAATGTCAGGTTTCCGTGATGTTAAAAAATGAGACAGGGATAAATCATTTCAGAACTTTTTCTACCTTTTTTTTAATGTGACCTATAAACTGTACAACTCAATTGAAAAACAAACTGAAATCTTTTAAGGGGGAAGTAAACATAAAAAACTAAAATAATGTGGTTGCGTAAGTGTGCACACCCTCTTATAATTGGGGATGTAGCTGTGTTCAGAATTAAGCAATCACATTCAAAATCATGTTAAATAGGAGTCAGTACACACCTGCCATCATTTAAAGTGCCTCTGATTAAACCCAAATAAAGCTCAGCTGTTCTAGTAGGTCTTTCCTGGCATTTTTCAGTCGCATTCTACAGCAAAAGCCATGGTCCGCAGAGAGCTTCCAAAGCATCAGAGGGATTTCATTGTTAAAAGATATCAGGAGAAGGGTACAAAAGAATTTCCAAGCAGGTTCCATGGAACACAGTGAAGACCGTCATCATCAAGTGGAGAAAATATGACGCAACAGTGATATTACCAAGAACTGGATGTCTCTCCTAAATTGATGAAAAGACGAGAAGAAAACTGGTCTGGGAGGCTGCCAAGAGGCCTACAGCAACATTAAAGGAGCTGCTGCAGGAATATATGGCAAGTACTGGCTGTGTGGTGCATGTGACAACAATCTCCCGTATTCTTCATATGTTTGGGCTATGGGGTAGAGTGGCAAGACTGAAGCCTTTTCTTACAAAGAAAAACATCTAAGCCTGGCTAAATTTTGCAAAAACACATCTGAAGTCTCCCAAAAGCATGTGGGAAAATGTGTTATGGTCTGATGAAACCAAGGTTGAAATTTTTGGCCATAATTCCTAAAGATATGTTTGGTGCAAAAACAACACTGCACATCACCAAAAGAAAACCATACCCACAGTGAAGCATGGTGGTGGCAGCATCATGCTTTGGGGCTGTTTTTCTTCAGCTGGAATTGGGGTCTTAGTCAAGGTCAAGGGAATTATGAACAGTTCCAAATACCAGTCAATATTGGCACAAAACCTTCAGGCTTCTGCTAGAAAGTTGAACATGAAGAGGAACTTCATCTTTAAGCATGACAATGACCCAAAGCATTTATCCAAATCAACAAAGGAATGGCTTCACCAGAAGAAGATTAAAGTCTTGGAATGGCCCAGACCTGAATCCGATCGAAAATCTGTGAGGTGATCTAAAGAGGGCTGTGCACAGGAGATGCCCTTACAACCTGACATATTCGGAGTGTTTTTGCAAGGAAGAGTGGCCAAGTCAAGATTTGCCATGCTGATAGACTCACCCAAAAAGACTTCAGCAAAGTATTCGTTTAAGGGTGTGCATACTTGTGCAACCATATTATTTTATTTTTTTTATTTTTACTTCCCTCCACATGAAAGATTTCAGTTTGTTCAACTGAGTTGTACAGTTTATAGGTTACATTAACCACTTGCACCCCTGAGGATTTACCCCCCTTCCTGACCAGGCCATTTTTTTGTTTTACAGCGCTGTTATTTTAACTGAAAATTGCGCGGTCATGCAACGCTGCGCCAAAATGAAATTTACATCATTTTGTTCCCCACTAATTCAGCTTTCTTTCTGTGGTATTTGATCGCCTGTGTGAATAATTTTTTTTTTCACTATAAAAAAAACAATTTTGCAAAAAAAAAGAAAAAACTATTTGACTTTTTGCTATTAAACCTGTCCAGTAAAAATTAAAAAGTCAAATTTCGTCATAAATTTAGGCCAAAATGTATTCTGCTACGTGTCTTTGCTAACAAAAATGCCAATATGTGTAAATTAAATGGTTTACGTGAAAGTTTGTGTTTACAAATGGTGATATAGATACTGGAATTTTTTTTTTTCAACTGCTAATCGCGGCGATCAGCGACTTATAGCAGGACTGCGGCGGGCATTCTGACACTGGGGGGAACTGACTTGGTGTCACTGAAATCCCCAGTGACACCAACATAGTGATCAGTGCTAAAAAAAAAAAGCACTGACACTGTACTTATGGCACTGGGCAGGAAGGGGTTAACATGCGGAGCGATCAGATGGTTAACTGTGTCTGTGCTTCACTGTAATCACACTGCTTTGCATGGCTGTGCTGTACACAGCCATCCAAAGCAGTGTGCAGGAGCTGACAGGGAGGAGAACTGTATTGTTTACATACAGTTCTCCTCCCCGTCAGAGATGCTCGGCAATCACCGGGCACTGGCAAGTAATCCCCGGCCGGGACCCGGTGATTGACAGCCACAAATGGTGGCGCGGTTAGGGCGCGTGTCTGCTCCCCGAAAATGCAAAATCACGTGTGTGTGTGTATGTGTGTGTGTATGTATGTGTGTGTGTGTATGTATATGTATGTATGTATATATATATATATATATATATATATATGATTTTGCACACCCGTGTCACCCTGTAGCAGCATACCTGCTATAGGGCAGTTCAGAATCAGTTAAAGGTGGAAAAAGTTTTGAAATTATTTATCTTTTGTCTCGTTTTTTTACATCACAGAAATCTGACATTTTAACAGGAGTGTATAAACTTTTTTTTATCCACTGTAGGTAAACCAGGTATAAGCAGCAACATTACATTTACTTCATATTTTTATTAGATGTGTATATATTCTTTAGAGACTAGCTGGACTTAATCACCCAGGTGTTTGTGAGCTGTGCACTTCAATCCTATACCCTCTCCATATAAATAGGCTCTTTCAAACTGTCTATAAGGGGAAAAATACCCTCATCCAGCATCCACAGTCAGTACATTGTCGCATGAGCACATGAGATGCAGGAAGGATGAGCCTTGCTCTGCTTAGGAAATTTAATTTGTATATGAAATTTGGGGGCTCCAATAACAATGAAGGGGTGTGGGAGATTTCCTGCAGGCAACATGGTATACATTAATCACGAGTTGCCCAGTCTTGTCGGTAAGCATTGGTTTTTGTTTGTTATTACATGTTTACTTGAACAAGTATTGCATTGTTTTTTTACATGCTATATAAACCGTCATCACTCAGATAAAATATATAGACCCTCTGCCTTACTGTTATTAACTGCAAAATTTGCATTATGTCTCTTGCCATGCAGTGCAAACTGGGAATAGTGAAATTTATTGAAGCTGAGCAGGTACCTGAGCTGGAAGCTGTTATTCATCTGGTAGTTGCCTCTAGTGACACTAGACATAGTGTGGCTACTGCAGCAGATCTGGAGCTGAGAAGCAAGCAGAGGTGAGCCTCTACAGACTAAAATAGTGTCCCTGATGGAGAGTTTACCATTTCTTTTAAAGTAATTGAGTGGGTTGATTTGTGCGGTTGCTTTAGTTCTGAATGTCCAGAATTGATATTGATTTATTGGATCTGGCTCCTCCTTTCAGACCAATGAGTTTGTTTTCAGGGCTTAGAATCTGGCACTGATACAGAGCTCTCAGTGCTGGAAAGTAAACTTCTTTAGTTCTTCAAACTATCACTATCCTTTAAAACGGGTCTCCAAAGTATGTCCCTCCAGCTGTTGAAGTACTACAAGTCCCATCATGATCTGCCTCTGGGAGTCTTGCCTGTGGCTGTCAGTCTTGCAAGGCCTCATGGGACTTGCAGTTCCTCAACACGTGAAGGGCCACCGTTTGCGAACCCCCTGCTTTGAAACATCCCTGCCACTAAAGCACATTCAAATCGGCAGTTGTGTGAAATGTCACTGTGCATGATAATCACTATATTGGCAGTCAAGCATCTAGTCAGATTGAAACATTTTATCTGGTTTTTAGTTCGTCAGTGCTGAGGTAATAATAATCCAGTATTATATCTTTCAAATGCTGCTGTATGTGATTTGTAACAGCTGAAATAAAAACAAAAATAGATAAAAGTACGGTTTCATTTTATAAAAATCCAGACATTTGGTTTTCACTTGGTTTCTGCCATGTCGAAAGGTTCTTGATGAAAGAGGTTATCTTGTTTTTCCAGTCTATTAGGCTACGTTCACACTAGCCTTGTGTGCAGGCGGCAGAGAGGCGTTTGGGAAGCGTTTTTACCGCTTCCCAAACGCCTCTGCCAACTCTGCACATTACAGCACATGGTGCTGTTCTAACAGGAGCGTTTGCGTCGCGTCGCGGCAAAACGGACGCTTCTGGTCGAGTCAGGAGGCTTTGAAGCCTCCTATTCTCTTCTATGGTGCCGCTCCGCAAACGCCCGGCCGGCGTTTGCGGTGCGGTTGCGGGGCGTTTGCGGAGCGGTAACACCACTCAAATGCATTATAGGCGTTTGTGGGGCGTTATTAACGCTCGGCAAACGCCTAGCAACCGCCGCTAAACCGCGCATGCGGCGTTTGCGGAGCGTTTGCCGAGCGTTAAAAACGCTCCGCAAACACCGGACCAACGCTTGCCAAACGCTATAGGGGCGTTTGGCAAGCGTTGGCAAAACAGCCTAGTGTGAACGAGCCCTTAGTCTGTTATGTTTTTTTTTTTCCCAATTCTAGACACAGTGGTGTGACTGTAAATGGGCATTTTGCATATCCTTAAGTGGTTCTAAAGGCTGAGGGTTTTAACTTTCTCGCATTCTATGTATAAAGGTAAAAAACCTTCAATGTGCAGCTCCTCTCTCAGCACCCCCCCTAATACTTACCTGAGTCCGGTCTCGATCTAGCGCTGTGCCCAAGAGCTTTGCTCTCCCTCCTCATTGGCTCAGACACAGGAGTAGGAGCCATTGGCTCCCACTGCTGTCAATCACAGCCAGTGAGGAGGGAGAGGGGGGCAGGGACAAGCCACGCTCTGCTGATTGACATACAGGGCTGGCATGGGAGTGAGCATGCACGAGTGCCCCCATAGCAAGTGGCTTGCTCTGGGGGTATTCAGCATGGGGCAGGAGCCAGAAGTGCTGGCAGGGAACCTGAGAAGAGGAGGATTGAGGTGCTCTGTGCAAAACCATTGCACAGAGCATGTTAAGTATAACATGTTTGTGGTTTTTTTTTTTTTGTTTGTTAAATTGTACCTTTACAATCACTTTAATTGCCCTTCTTGTTTTACCATTTTACTCCTTCATACGTAATTAGCAAACAATACATTGACTAAATTGCTGATAGTTGTTCTTATGTGTACTTACTGCTATGAGTGCTTTTTTTTTTTTTTTTGTAACCTTGTATTCTTTTTTCTTTTTTGAAGTTTAATTGACTGGAATGATCCTACCATAATTGGCAAAATGTACAAAGTTTATTTGGGAGACATACCTCTTAAAACAAAGGAGGTGAGAAATGGGTTCTATTTCTGTTGGCAGGCATATATATTGAAGAATGCCAAGTATATCTTGAATCTAAAATGGTTCAAAGTCACTAATGCACAGATGCATTTGCTTGTGTCTGAGATTGTTTTGTCTGTAACACTTTCCTAATGTGAAATAGCTGCTTTCCTCTTTTAGAATGCTGGTATATAGTTTGCAAGGTTGTCTGTTGCCGGACAATATAACGTGGTATTAAACTCAAAACTGTAATATATTGCAACTTATCAATCATTGGGTATGGTGCCTCCATTCATGCTGAAGTACAGGGGGCACCTTTGGACAGCAGCATTGCTAATCAGGGGGAGGGGCATGTTGGATATACTAGCAGATTTAAATACACAACAAACTGAAGCTGTACTCCAGCTAATACTTTATAGGCAGTTACAACAACAGTTTTTTCCTTTTTTGGGTAAAGGTTTTACATAAACAAAAGCTTTAAAGGGATACTAAACCCAGGGGCCTGCATTCACTATATCTGGGGCTATATTTGGTCTCCCACAGTACACAGAACATGGAAATGTAATTATTTTAGTAAATATAAACTGCTAAATAACTATTCTCATCAGCAGTTAGCGCAGTCTTGTGACTTCAGCAGAGCACTGGTTAAAGCTTGCAGGAGGAGTTTTCTTTCTGCTCTAGGAGGATGTGAAACCTCTGACCCTCTGTTTGGACAGTGCTGATTGGCCCAATGCTGATCACATGCACTCTGCAAAGAAAGAAAAAAACCTCTCTAGCAATACACACCAAACTGAGCATATGTATGGGACTATGGATTCAGTCTGTATCAGGTGGTCATTTCAACAAGAGGAGGGGCAGAGAAGAAAGGACCAAACACCCTTTTTACACAATGCAAAGGATTAACCCCTTAGGTTCCACAGTGAGTATAACCAGCATGCTTTACTGCATATACAGACTGATTTTACTGTTGTGGATTTAGTAACACATTAAGTACCCCTGACTACATTCAATGGTTTGTCTCATTCCTGTAAGTGCAAGTTAGCTTGTTCTGCCAGAAAACATCAGACTTACTGGCTGGATCACCGGATGAAAATAGAAGAAAGGAAGCCTAGCAAAAGAAAACGAATCCAGCCATCACACCTAAATTTTGATAAGCTGAAATATGTTTGCTTTTGAGTTTACAGCTATTTCATAAAAATTAAATTGAATTAATGTTTTACCATTACAAGGAAAGTTGTTAAAAGCTTAAAGTGGTATTAAACCCAAAAGCAAACATTCATTATATAGCAGCTTACCAATTCTTAGATTTGATGGCTGCATTCGTTTTTGTTTCTCTTTAGTGCTTCTTTTCTTCTATTTTTGTCTGGTGATCTGGCCAGTAAGTCTGTTGTTTTCAAAAGAATAAGCTCTCTTGTAAATCAGAGAGGTGAGACAAAGCATTTAACACTGTCAAGGGTGCTATCAATGATCAGTTATATTTATGGAAATCCTTTATCTGAAAAAGGTAAAAAGTGTTGCTGTAAATGCTGATAAAGTATTAGCTGGAGTTTGGCTTCAATTTGTTAGTGTATTTAAATCAGCTAGTATATCTAACACTCCCCCTCCCTTCAGACTGACAATGCTGCTGTCCACATGTGCGCCCTGGGCACTCTAATACTGGAGGTGTGTTACTGACCAGATCACCAGGTGAAAACGGAGCGGAAAAAGCCTAAAAAAAAAAAAAAAAACAATGCAGCCACCACCTTTACTGATTGGTAAGCTGCAATATATTATATTTTTGGGTTTAATACCACTTTAAACTGAACTCCAGCCAGGTAACAGATATATCAAATCATGCAGGTATGGGTTAATTGAAAATCATTGAATGTGAAATCATTGAAAATGTGAGAGATGTATGCAAAGAATCTCTTTCTGAAAATTGCAGTTTGTATTGGCTTGAATACTTTGTTAGTATGCAGCTTAGAGAGTTATGCAGGCCATAGACGGGGAGAAAACTGGACTTTTTTTTTTTTTTTTTTGAAAAATGAAAAATTGGTCGTTCAATCAGCCGTCGTTACCACCATTGGTAAAAAAAAAAGTCGCCTGATTTTCGTCCCGTCTACGGCCAGCAATTAATATAATAGCGGTGTCCCTGCAGAGAGCTCCGCTATTATATTTGACATTTAAAAGAAGAAATAGAATTTGAATAAGAAAAAGAAGAAATAGAATATGAACTAGAAAAGCTACAATTTCTGGGGAAATTGTGTGAAGTGTTCTTGCCTTCACCAGTAGTCTTCAACTGGAGTGGGCGGAGTAACTGGGTGGAGTGGTTTGTCACTGTGCTGCCTGCTCACACACCTGGGTTCATATGGCAACTCACTCTACAGCAAGGGCAGGGAAGAGCGGTTAAAAACAAACTGCTCCAACTTGCTCACTTCATTGGCGGTTGCCATCTTCAAACGGTTGTAGTTTAAAAATGATAAATCCTACACCGAAGAGCTTTATATTGTGAGACCCAGACCTACATTTTGATGCATAGTATGTCTCTGAAATATTAAAAATGAAGGCACAGTCGCAGTTTAGAAATTGCCCTTCAAATTTGAGGTGGCTAGAGTGGAGTTTCAATGAATGTCAATGGGCGGCGTGAGTTGCAAACAAATGGTCCTATTGTGAAAACTATCAGGACTATGGCTTAGCCGTGGAAATTTTTAATGGCAGCAGGGATAGCTGAACATTTTGATAAAAGATTTGTGTAGGTGGGCTTGAAAATGAGGGAGTGATGGCAGTTTAGATATCATGTCCTGATTTTTCAGTTCACCAAAAAAAGGCAATATTTCGTGAACCATTCGGCGAAACGTTTCACAAAGTAATTGCACACCAATCAGGAACAATCCGCACGTTTCGGTATATTACTGTCTATGTAGTGTAAATACTGTGGGAGGAGTTAGGGTGGTAAATTTGGCTATAATAAGAATATATATGTGAAAAAACAGTAAGTGGTCTTGCCATGCAAGAACACTTAATAAGAAGAAGAAATAGAATATGAAGAAGAAAAACTTGCAACATTGTATCTATTTGTATCCATTTCGGATACAGATGTTTCTCTTCGGATACAAATAGATACAATGTTGCTATACTTTTAAATGTCAAATATAATATCGGACTGAATTTTTTTTTTCTTTTTCTTCTTCTTTTTCCTCTTCATATTCTATTTCTTCTTTTCTTCTTCTTCATATTCTATTTCTTCTTCTTCTTTATATTCTATTTCTTCTTTTTATTCATATTCTATTTCTTCTTTTTATTCATATTCTATTTCTTCTTCTTCTTTATATTCTATTTCTTCTTTTTATTCATATTCTATTTCTTCTTTTTATTCATATTCTATTTCTTCTTCTTATTCATATTCTGTTTTTTCTTTAACTTCTTTTCCTTCTTTCATGTCACTGCTCATGCGCATTTTTTAAAATCGGTAAAAAGATCGGCTGATTTGTCCATCATTGCTGCGAAAATCGGCAGAACGACAAATTTGGCCGATTATTTTCCAGCAGGACCGATAATCCAAAAGGGCAAAAATCACAAAAAACGGCCGACCGATTACCGCACTAACGATCCGAAAATCGGCCGTTTTTTGTTTTTTTTTTTAAATTTTCGGCCATTTTTCGTCCCATCGATGGCCCGCATTAGTGACCTGGAGCAAGCATGCGGCTTGGAGAGAGAGAGAGTATCCTGTAGCAAACATAAGGCTTGGAAAGCCAGAGTGCCCTGAGCAGGCAATTTATTAAATGGATTAGCAATACTACGAGAGGTTTCCTCCTTTCCCTTGGTTTATAATCTTTGGGAAGTGGGATTCTTCGGCAAGCTGACCCTTTTATACAACAGCTGTGGTTCCGGTTAATATTGTGAAGGAACCCTGGAAATATCTGAGAGTACATCTCACCAGAGAAAAGCGATTTTTGACTCTTGAGTCTAAAAAACTAGGAGTCCAACTCATCTGGTGAGTGAGGAGTACACCAAGCACAATTTTTTTAATTGTTTTGTGCACAGAGACACTGTACTGGAAGATACAAGCATGAGGCACAGATAAGTGGAGCAAGTTGGTGGCATGGAAAGTCAAGGTGAAGTTGAGTGAGAACATGGCTTGGAAAGTCAGTGGCAACGGGCAAGGCTTTCTAAGTTACAGTGACATGGAGCAAGTACATGGCTTGGAAAGTCAGAATGACCTTGAGAGCATGCGATTTGGAAAGTCAGTGTCCTCAAGCAAGTGCGTGGCTTGGAAAGTCAGTTGCCTTGAGCAAAAAATGCAGACTGGAAAGTCAGGGTTACTGTGAGAGTGCACACCACTTGGAAAGTTAGAGTGCTTTCCATAGTGTTGCTCTATATGCTTGTTTCAGTTTGAAAGTATGAAAGGGATTGCATCTGTGTGGCAGAAGGGATGGTCAACAGTTGCCTGCATACTGCCTTACTAAAGGTTTCCTGAAATGCAGCTAGTAAAAAAGTCTTAATATCAGAATCCTGTAATCTCCTGCACAGCTGGGAGAAGGTAGGCAGCTCTCAGGCTTTGCTGCATGCTTACAGGAGAGAATAGAATGTGCCAAGTGCTAATCTGTGTGCTACTACATGATTATCCAGTGAGTGTTCTGGATGAAGTTTGCTGCCCATGCTTTGGTCCAGGGCCTAAACTAAGAGTGGCTAAATCACAAGGACAACTGAGCAGAGTTAAAAATCCTTTTGGCAGGTGAAAATATTCTCTTATATGTATTTCAGCAGTGTATTTTGATGCTAATTTAAATTTTAGCTTTAATTGGTTGTGTCTAGTTATTGCAAAACCATGTAGCTGTCTTTGAAATTGGATCTCTGAGAATACAAAGCACAAAAATGTTATGAAAATGACTCTCAAAATTGTTTGTCTTTTTGTGTTTTGTCATAATTATATTTGTTTAGTCATTGTGTTACAAAGAAACATCCAATTTCTCATGTTAGGGGAATGTCCTGAAGCCAGAACTGAAGAGAGACCCTGTCAGTACCCGTGTTAAACTGAAGATTGTGCCACACCTTTTGAGGTCGAGACTGGCAGCAGAGTTATTTCCATCCAACATACAGGTATACTGATGCTCAACATAGAAATAAGCTTTGTATTCAAAATGTAAAAAATTACCCTCTTCAGTATTGTTAGTAACTGACCTGAAACAAGCATACATTTTTTTTTTTTTTATAAATACCAAAATGTTCCTTTATTGAGGAAGAATGGCATTGGTACAGTTCATAGACATTCGGAGAAAAGAAAACAAGTGCTGATAATCAATAGACATCGCATATACGTGGTCTAATACAGTACATCACAATAACAAAAAGCCATATAGGTGCCAAAGAGCAGCATCTCGCCCATACATCTCAGATTGTAATTGAAAGGGGACCAGAGCCATGCCTGGACCCATACAAGGATGGAGCACCATAAGGGGGGGCTCACTTTTTGGGCCAGCCACGGCTGCCATACTCTGTTGAATTATAGTAGGCAGTTCCTATTTATATATGTCAATTTGTACATGGGAAGGACATCACTGACAGCTTTTTCCCAGGAGTCTATGGAGAGGGGGGCAGACGCATTCCAATTAAGTATAATTTCTTTCTTGGCGTTGTATAGTATAGTTTGCTCATCTTCCTGAATGCTAAGCAAAGCCAAGGCTGGCTAGGCTGGTAAGGTCAGCTGCAGGCAGAGATTGATGAGCTCAAACACCACCGCCCAGAATCTGGATACCTCTGGGCAAGTCCGAAACATATGGCAATAGGAGTCCTCTGACCGTTGACATCGAGAACAGTCTGAGAACCACTGAGGATAAATCCTGTGCAGCTTTTGAGGTGTATTATTCAGCCTGTGTAGGAATTTCATCTGAATCTATTTATCCCTAGAAAAGATCATCATTTTTCATTTTTTTTTTTTTTTCTTTTAGATTTTTAGTTTATTTTTTATTCATTCAGTAAATTTGTATTGATTTTTTTCGTAAACATCACAGAATTGCAAATAAGTCATGGTATAGCCAAAAATATAGCACAGAAAAATTTGTGCAAGAAAAAGAGGTAATACAATGAATACTTTTGTGTTTATGATATTGTTTTCCAGCTTTAGGTTGCACTACAAGTGAGACTGAAGAATAAAAGTGCAAATTTGTGGTGGCCTTATAAACAAGATCTCAATATAAGTAGTAGTGAAACAGTGGGTATTACTGAGTAGAGGAGGGAAAAAAAGAACAGTCAGCGTAAGAGTAAGGAAAAGGTATGGGAAGAGGGAAAAATTATCCAGCTACAGGCCAAACAAATTGCAGTTCTTTCCAGCTGAGAGATGCATAAACCATGGGTACCACACAGCTGAGTATTTTCACATTGTATCAATTACTCTTGCCTCCACTTTCTCATGTGGCATCATTTGTGTGATTCAAGATTTGGTTTAGGCTATGGAGAGAGGAGAGGTTTTCCACACTCTTCCAATTTTCTCTTTAGCATCAGTGATGACATGGATCATTAGCGTAAATTGTACCTTAAACAGATCAGGGGACTTTATACAGAGAAGGGCATCCTATTCCATCAATGTAGTCAGGATGGAAAAAAACCTGCTGACCAAAATTGCTGAACCAGTGGACAGGTCCACCAGATATGAAAAAAGGTTCCCATTTGTCCACATCCTTGAATACAAGTGGACGGATAGCCAGGCACAAATCTAGCAATTCTAACAGCACCATATACCTTTGTGCCAAAACCTTGTAATTAGCTTCTACCACAAGCACGTTGCAAGAGTTCATTGTATCCCAAATACGGGGCAAATTTACATTGTGTAGGTTAATCCCAAGATCCTGTGCCCAATGATGAGTGTAAATTGGGAGTTAGAATGCAGTAAGTGGGGTGGGCATGGTATAAACAAGTTCATTCCTGGGGAATGAGGATCCCTACAGCACCAGTGTTCAAATGGAAACAAAAGCAATGAGCCACTGGGAAACGTAATATAATGCACCCAAACCATAGCGCACCAATGTAAATGTGGCCTTATAATGTTTGGCTTTTTCAGGAAGATTACATGACGAGTAAGTTTATGATGACGTGTAAAAAAACTCAGAGCAGCCTACCAATTTTCCGTTTACAGAGTTGTCTGTGAATGATGAATTTTGGTTCCAATCAGTGGCTTTGTTGACTGAGAGATAACTGTGTATAAAGACTCTTAGTCTCTCTTTTCTTTATTTTATAGGTGGTATATGATGGGCTGTTTGGTGGAAACACGAATGCCAAGTTAAGGATGTTATGTCTTCAATTTGTGCACCACATCTGTTCAATGTAAGCAACTGTTGTGTCAAAAAATATTGCCATTGAAGACCAAGTAAGACTAAAATCAGAATGTAGCTTGATAATTTTACTTAATTTTAGTTTATGTTCATAATCTGAGGTACACACGCATGCATGCAGGTGTGCGTGCGCCTGCACACACAAACACTCACACACTCCTTTTTATTTCCAAGAAGCGGCTTCACTGAAACTACATATAAAGGTAATGTAGAAGTTATTAGTGGCAGGTATAAAAGCAAAATATAAAAGAGGTAGTTTCAGAATGATTGATCAGTATAAAATATTTAAAGTGCAGACAATACCATTGTCTTAAAGCAGTATTAAAAACGAAAGCAAATCTTTATTAACTAGCTGCCGACTGCAGATAGCCGAATGACGACTGCACTGCGGCCGGCCAGTTCTGGGTGGACGTCATATGATGTCCTCCCAGAACGCGCTGGCGCGCACCCGGCGATCTCTGTGATCGCTGTGTCCTACGGACACAGCTGATCAAGTGATGTGGTAAAAGGCCAATCACAGCGGCCTTTTACCACGTGATCAGTGGTGTCCAATGACACGCTGATCAGAGGGAAATGCAAGTGCCGGTTCTCGGCTGCACTTTCCTCACGCTGTCAGATCGTGAGGAAAGTACTGCCGAGAACCGGCAGTTGTCAGAGCGGGGATCGGCACCGATCATCAGGGCACTGATGATCAGTGCCCTGATGATCGGTGCGCAGCAGTGCCACCTGCAAGTTCCGCCCACCTGTGCCCAGCAGTGCGCCCACTAGCTCTGCCCACCCGTGCCCAGCAGTGCACCCACCTGTGCCCAGCAGTGCACCCACCTGTGCCACTCTGCAGTGCCACCCACCTGTGCCACTCTGCAGTGCCACCCACCTGTGCCCACCCACCTGTGCCCACCCAACAGTGCTGCCCACCAGTGCCACCCACCAGTGCAGCCCAGCAGTGCTGCCAGTCAGTGCCACCAGTCAGTGCCCAGGGGTTGTGCCAGTCAGTGCCGCCAGTCAGTGCCCATCAGTGATGCCAGTCAGTGCCGTCTATCAGTACCCATAATCAGTGTCACCTATCAGTGCCGCCTATCAGTGCTGCATATTAGTGCGCCTATCCGTGACACCTCATTAGTGCTGTCTATCAGTGCCGCCTATCTGTGCCACCTCATTAGTACTGCCTATCAGTGCCCATCAGTGCTGCCTCATCAACGCACATCAGTGAAGGAGAAAAAATACCTGTTTGAAAAATTTTATAAAAGAAACAAAGAAACTTTTTTTTTTTCAAATTTTTTGCACTTTTTTTATTTATAGCGCAAAAAGTAAAGCGCCCAGTGGCGATTAAATACCACCAAAAGAAAGCTCTATTTGTGAGAAAAAAATGATCAAAATTTCATATGGGTACAATGTTGCATGACCGCGCAATTGTCAATCAAAGTGCGGCAGCGCTGAAAGCTGAAAATTGGCCTGGTAAATAAGGGGGTATAAGTGCCTGGTAGGCAAGTGGTTAAATTGCAGCTTACCATTTCTTAGATGTGATTGCTGCATTCATTTGTCCTTTTTAGGCTTACTATATTTTCATTTGGTGATCTAACAGCAGAACAAGCTTCCTTGCAAAAGTAGAAGTTAGTGTGTTGAGGCAAACCATTTACCACTGACAGGGGTGTTTACAATCATCAGCTTGTTTTTACTGTATATAATACCTTTATCCTGAAAGGAAAAACACTGTTACTGTAACTGCTTATATCTGGTTAGCTGGAGTTTGGCTTCAGTTGGTTACTGTATTAAAAACTAATAGTACTTCTAACACTCCCCCTTCCCCAAGACTGACAATACTGATATCCAAAGATGCCCCTGCGTTCCTTTATCCAGAATGTAGGCCCCCTAATACTGGAAGTGTGTTACTGGCCAGATCACCGGGTGAAAACAGAAGGAAAAAAGCCTAAAAATAGAAAAGAAAATGAATGCAGCCACTAATGATTGGTAAGCTGCAATATATTACATTTTTGGATTTGGGTTCACATTTGCGTGGCTGTGTGTAGGGCAGCACATTCATTTCAATGGGCTGCCTTACCCACAGAAATGCAGGGAAAGTTGTCCCTGACCCTTTTTTTTTTTTTTGCACCACACCAAAAACACCCTGCATTTGCCAATGTATAGGGGTACCCATAAAGAGCAGAGAATTTGTCTGCATTTTATGAATAAGCGTGATTTTGCATACGTTCCGCGACACACAGTAACAAACCAAACCTTGGATGGGGTGCCTCGTGACTGAAAATACTTTGAGAAGCACTGATATATACAGTATGTGTGTGTATTTGGGTGTGTATGTATGTATGTATGTATGTATATATATATATATATATATATATATATATATATATATATATATATGTGTGTGTGTGTAAGTACTTTTCCTAGCCTGCACATTTTCAAAAAGAAGCAGATCTGTCATTAATTCTCTATAACTCTCTTGTTTTGTGCTGCTAGTCCGTTCCAAAAGCAAATCAAAGAAATTGCTCCAAACTAGTGAAGGAAACTTAAATGGCTGTGTATAGTACCTAATGTACATTCTGCTAAGTCTCCCATACAGATTGGAGTAACTTGCTCCCATATAACTACAGAATCATAGAGCATAATATGAAACTAACAGCTTGCAAGATCCACACAAAGTTTGTATATTCCCCAGCACATCAAACAGGCTGCAGTGACCTGCAGTTATCCTGATGTTCGGCTTAAAATTCTTTTAAAGCACAATGCTTACAAAAATATGCAGATCACATCCTACTATTACAGTTCCAGGGTCATCACATAAAATGTTAGCAGTGTGTACTTTGTGATATGCTCCACACAAGGTCTGCATGTCCCTGGCACACTAAAGGGGGCCTGCAGAAACCATACTTCAAATATTGGACTCAAACTCTCTGAGTGTATAAGACTTGCAAAAAAAAAAAAAAAGCAATTTTCATGCAATGCATTTCCGTATACAGCTTTATTATTCTGAGCACAAATGTTAACAACTTTACGTAACGCATGTTCAGAAGACTAATTTTCGTTTTTGGCTGTTTAGTGACTGCATTTTTTTTTCAATGATCATTTTGTTCCTCTACAGATGCCCTGATAGCAAAATGAAACCTCTGGGCCCTATGCTTCTGAATGGGCTTACAAAGCTGATCAATGAGTATAAAGAGGTAAAGTATTTCTATTCAACATTCAGTTAATATGTATGTGTTTGATTATTATATGGATATGAGTTAATTCAAAAGAAATCTGACAGGGTTATGCATATTTTAAATGTAAGTAGGCACTGTTATGTCACAAAATCCACACAGGCTGCCTTCTAAACCTCAGAGGTGCTGCAAAGAGCAGTTCAGGAGGTGGTCAGTACAGGAATTACTGCTTGCAGGGAGAAAGGTACAACGAGATGTGTAGTCCTTAGAAATGAAAATTAAATCGCAGAGGAGAAGATGCAAAGCATGCTGGGAATCCAGGAAGTTGTGGAAATTGTTTGCCAGCAGACATGCAGCACTCAAAACATGAAAGGAGATTTTTCTAGTAATCTTATATTGGATTTTCCAATATACCTATTGTTTGTATTGCTATTGCAATGCTAATGTTATAAAATGCTGGATCTCCTTTAACTCAGTCACAGAGGATAAAACAAATCCTAACACTTGAACGCAGTTTTGCAACTTTGATGTGTTCGTAAACCTGTACATATCATCACAACTACTTAGTGTATCTAGGTGAAATATACCTTGTTTTTCAGGACAAACTAGACTTTCATTTGGTGCTAAATTGCAATGGATTTCTCTAGGGATACACCGAAACATCGACCAAAAATAGACAGTGATACATATGCAATAAGGCGCTGCGTTACTTTAACTGACAATTGCACACTCATGGAACATTGTACATAAATTAAATTTATGTCCTTTTTTCCCACAAATATAGCTTTCTTTCAGTGGTATTTGATCACCTGGTTTTTTATTTTTTGTGCTATAAACAAAAAAGACCGACAATTTTGAATTAACAAACCAATATTTGACTTTTTGCTATTAAAACATACCCAGTAAAATAAATTAAATAAAATTTCTTCATAGATTTAGGCCAAAATGTATTCTGCTACATGTCCCACTATGTGTAAATTAATTGGTTTACGTGAAAGTTATAGTGTCTACAAATAACGGTATATATACTGGATTTTTTATTTATTTATTACTAGTAATGGCGGTGATCAGTGAATCAAAGGGTTAACAGTGTGCTGTGTTGTGTTTTACTGTGTGTGCAGTGTGTATTTTACTATGTAGACAAGCTGTTTGTATTGCTCTGCTGTGCAGAGCAATACAAAGCAGCCTGTTCATGCTGACGGAAGAGATCTGTGTTGTTTATATAGACATTTCCCCTGTCAGCTCCACCGACAATCTCCGATGATTAACATGCCAAGGAGCCAATAGTGGCATGGGTAGTGAGTTTGCCATCCCTGTTGCAGTACTTCTGCTATAGGGCGGTCAGGAAGTGTTAAGGTTGCCTACACCTGCTTTAGAGGGAAGGGGAAGGTGCCAGTAGTTAGGAAAGTAGAGACGAGACAATGAGAACTGGATGACAAGGTATTAATAAGTGACAAACTAGGTTTGTTTGGCAGCGTAGAGGCAGGAATTGTATTTTAGAAGGGAAGATTTCTATAGGGTGAAGTCTTGCAGGAATTTGGTTTTACTCAACAGTCACTAAAGAGCACAGCTACAGTATATCTCTTGAAATTTCTGGTATTGCCAGTTTGCCAAGGTTGTAATGGTCAAGGCCTGATTCTAAGTGTAGTTAGAGGAGCAAGTGTGTCCAGTGAGTGAACTGTTGTAGACAGAGGTGGCCAAATTAGGCCACGGGTGATATTTTTTCATGGAGGTGGTCAGTAGCAGAATAGAGACATGAAGGTTAAATTGGCAAATGTTTCTGTGAGTAAACGTTTGGAAGGATCTCTCTCACCTAACAGCCGATCTCCTCCACTCCTCCTTCCACTCCATCCCCCACAGCCATTTCCTCCTGTACCACTATCCCCTCCCTCCTAGATTGTAAGCTGGAAAGAGCAGGGCCCTCGAACCCCTCTTGTATTGTTTTGTTACTGTATTGTCTCATGTATTGTCCCCCACTATAATGTACAGCGCTGAGCAAACCAGCGCTATATAAATACTGTATTTATACAGTGGATGAAGACAAGGGGTTGTGATCAGAGAGGGGAAAGGGGGAGTTAGTAAAGGGTTGCTAGGATTACAGAGATGGGAGAATACAAGGTCAAGGGTGTTACCATTGGAGTGAGTGGAAGCATGTAATGTGTTAGGTCAAAAGATGAAGTTAATTTGAGAAGTTGAGATGTAGCCAGGCTGTAAAATTAACAGGGATGTTAAAGTCACCAAAAATGATAGTGGATATTTGAGGGGAGAGAGTAGGGTGACCAGGCAGAGAAGTCCTCAAAAAAGCATGGCTCTGGTCCAGGAGTCTGATAAATAACTGCAGTACTCAAAGAAATTGGATACAATGGACGAATAGTAATTTGCCCCTACATAGACCTAAGATGCAGAACCACTCACCTCTGCTCAAATTTACATACTCTTTTTATGGGGGGCAATTGTGCGGCAGTGCCCAGATGTCTTGACATGACCCTCATATTTATCTCTATGGAATCTGTAAAGTGGATGTAAAGACCACTGGCACAGCAGAAAGCCTGGCACTGGGGGACCAGGTCTGCTGTACGTTTTGATGTCTTTGTGGGGGCATAGTAGATAGGAAAAAAGGTGGAAGAACCCATACATGATTTATATTAGTAAAAATATAAATGCAGTTTAAAGTGTCAGTCTTTAAACAAAAAATGCTGTGAACTTCTGCATGACTTGATTTATCATGACCAGAAATTCTGTTTTTCTAACTAGGATTGATTTTCATAATGCTTGAGATGATTGTAG
Source organism: Staurois parvus (assembly GCF_062004578.1). NCBI lineage: Eukaryota > Metazoa > Chordata > Amphibia > Anura > Ranidae > Staurois > Staurois parvus. Next base: position 17,904,976 of record NW_028317892.1, read on the forward strand.
CCAAACATACGACAAAAACAATTGAATACTGTCTGATACTTTTTTTTTTTTTATTTACATCCTGACACAATTTTGTTATTTTTAGGATCCAAAAGTGCTTTCGATGGCTTATAGCGGTGTTGGTAAACTCTCTGGGTATGTTCCTTTAAAACAGAGAGATAATATATCGCCAGATTTTGTAGCAAAGCATATACTGACTATTGCTTTTTCTCCTTTGTAGTCGAATGCCCCAGCTTTTCACCAAGGACCTTGCTTTAGTGCAGCAGTTCTTTGAAGCCATGCGGAAGGTAAGTAAAAGACGTTTGCTACTTGGTCAGTGAGGAGGAAGATGTATGGCACCAGTCAGTAGAATAAGAATATCTTTTAATGTTTGAGTTATTGAAAATGTTTCTCAGAATTAAATTCATGATCTTGGTTATGCTACAAAATCCTATGCATTGTCTCAGATTGTAATTATTCAACTGAACATTAGCTGGATACTTTTGCACTTACAAATAGAGGGTGCCCACCATTCTGCCTACAGGTGCTATCTTAGATCTCATCTACAGTGCAGCTAAAGGTCAAAACTGGTATAATGATCTTTCAGTCAGAAGCGCACTGAGTTTGGTTATATCTGAATAGACTACTATAAAGGTGTGACTGGTCAATGTGTTACCCTAAGAGGTCTTAGATGACAAAAAAGTGTCATTTGCCAGCAAAATGTTCATTCTTGTCTACCAATATTTATTATTGATTTATTTCAGATACTTATATAGCGCTGTCAATTTACACAGCGCTTTTACATACAAATATTGTACATTCACATCAGTCCCTAACCCTCAAGGGGCGTACAATCTAAGTTCCCTAGCTCACATTCGTACACAGACTAGGGCCAATTTACACAGGATCCAATTAATCTACCAGCATGTCTTTGGAGTGTGGGAGGAAACCAGTGTACCCCCGGAGGAAACCCACGCAGTCACAGGGAGAACATGCAAATTCCAGGCAGGTGGTGCCATGGTTGGGATTCGAACCAGCAACCCTAGTACTGCCAGGCGGACGTGCTAACCATTTAGCCACTGTGCTGCTCCCCATATACTTTGGTAAATGGAAAAAAATGCATTAAGGCCTGGTTCAAACTGTTGTGGGTGAGGGAATCACAGCAATTCCCTCAGCTGCTACCACATGCAGTGAAAATGCATTGCTTTGCATTCAATCTTCATTGCACCCCTACGCATCTAAAAATGCAGCGCTTTTGTGGGTGCTGGATCTGCAAGGAAATCACATGGTGCAAAAGCAGCATGTGATTTCCCGGCTGCTGTTTTTTAAAATGCTGCAGGAACCTTTTTTTTTCCTGCATGAAATTCAGGCACAGAAGCTCATTCAAATGAATGGGCTGCCGTGCCCAAGCAAACCTGCAATAGTGTAAACCAGGCTTTAGGGCCTGTTCATACTTTACTTTTATTGTGCATTACAGAACATACAAGTACAGCAATTTTTCAGTTTCTCAGTTGTAGTGCGTTATAGTGCATTGTGATGGGCTGCAACGCATATACATCGGACACATTACTTTAGTGTATTGGGGTGCCACTGCAGCAAGCTAACGTATGCAACTTGCAATCAGGTAATGCACATGTTGATGCACTGCATCGTAAAAGTGTGTTTCAGCCCTTAAGTTTTGATGTGGTTAAATACCTAGATATAATTTCAAAACATGCAAAGTGTTTGGCAAAAATAAATTACTTGCTATTAAAGGTGTCACACACAATGTAGGTTCTGTGTAGTGTTATGTATTTTATATAATATTTATTCTCTAGATTCTGGATGGTAGTGTTCACTTTTCTACAACAATGGTAGCTATATGCATGGGCTGGACTTGGATGAATGGAAATTGATTGTGAAATGACCTTTTAAGTATGCATGTCTGTTTGTCAGCAATTTTCACATATTTTACTCTCGAGGAAGCCTTAGAAACATGTTAAGACCTTGGGAAGCCCCTAAAATCAATTTCTTGGGAAAACCCTAAAATCAATTTCTCATCTACAGCTTGCAAAATAATGCATTGCAGATATAGCAGTAATAATGTAAATATAACAAACGCCAACAAAATTTAAAACAAAATTGTATACTAAATATCAATATGACAGAGTTACAAAAATGCTGCATTTACACTGGTGCTCAGTGGAACACAAATTTCCAACTTTGTGTTGGTCTTTATTGCAAATCTTTAACTTGGCATTGGTGTTCAGGAAAATGTTGCTTTGGTGCACAGGGAAAAACTTTTGATTGTCGTTCAGAAAACACTTCAATGCTTAGGGAAAAACTTCTATGCTCAGGGAAAAACTATAATTTTCCTTTGGGCCACTTTTCTTGTCCTGCCTCCTGCAGTGTGACAGTAGGAATTAGGACTCTAATTATAGCATTGTTCTTGTAACATCAGGCTTTACTACCGCACACAGCAGTAGTAAATGACCAGGAGCTGCAGGCTGAAAAGTAAAGCCACCATTGTGAAGATCTAAATCCACTGCAATGGAGGCAGAACCCTGGTCTACTTGAAGCTTTCTGTATTACACAATGGCTGGCAGACTTTATTCTTTTTCTTTTTTCTTCAAAAATAGGATAGGAAACAATTTGTATGAGTAGCATTCTAGTTAAAGTATGAAAACAAGAAAAAAGATGGAAAGAATACAGCAGTAAGTAACAATGGGACACTTTCACATGAAACCACAAAAGGAAAAACCCTCAGCAGTGGCCAGCTAGCTGTGTGTAGCATAAAAAGGAATACATAGAGAACCATTCCAGGTGAAGGCTAAAAGTGTTCAGAGGGTCATTAGAGTTCTGATAGTAAACCAGAAGGTCAAGACAAGGTTCTCTAGAATTCTTTGCTTTGTTAAAGTTGGTGGAATAATAAAATATCCGGGAAAAGGCTTAATGAAGGCAGTTCAGGATAGACTCCTTTCTGAAGAATTTTTCTTGCCACCAAAAAGATAATGGATAATAGCTTTCTACTGCCCACCGTGATCTTGGTTACCTGCAAATTCAGAAGAGCAAGGATGTACATACTGGAGTTAAAGGGATAACATTTACCAAATGATCAGTAGCACAGTGGGACACCGTTTTCCAGAAGCACTTAATCTTGGGACAGGCCCAAAAGGCATTAAGTCTGTAGGGTTATGACCACAATTAAGGCATTTAAAAGATAGACTGAGTCCCATGAGAGAGGATCTATGTATGAGTAGACATAGAATTTCTGATCTATTTTAAGCATATTTTCTCAGTAAGTAGATGGAGGCAATTATTGTGCTCTGTGCCTTAATAAAAGTGTTAAGAATATCCAATGATGGTGTAGGAGATTGGTTGGTCCATTTTGAGAGAGCTGTGGATCTCTTGGAATACTCAAATAATGCGTAACAAGTATATATCCAAGAAATGGTGTGCTTAGAAGGATTAGGCTCATGCTGTAATTGTTCCAGAGTGTTTGCCCAGTCAGTGGGTGAAAGATTTTTTGAGATTGCATGAAACATAAAAGTGAATTTGCAGAAATGTGAAAAGTATGGATCTTAAAAAGGCAAAAGTCTCAAACCTTCCTTGCATGTTTGAGTGCCCCCAAACTATCAAGCTCTACCACCAAAAAAAGTAGAAAAACCTATCACCCCAGAGGAGCTTAAACTCGCTATCTCCCAACTTATACTCAAAAGCCCAGGCTCTGGGGGCCCTCACACCCCCCCATTGGTTTAAACCATTTAGGAACTCTAATTCCCAACTTCTTATTGGCCTTTGTGCTGCCTGAAAGCATACCCTTCCCGACCAGCCAACTGTTAGAAGCACACATTTTAGTCATCCCCAAGGATAGTAAAGATCTTGCCCAATGCTCTAACTACCGGACTCTTGTTATTAAACAAATATATTAAACTACATGCTAAGATCCTAGCGAGCAGACTGCTTTCGATACTCTATCGTTTTCAGGTGCATTTCTGCATCCACGTTTTTATGCATTCGGTGCTTTTTTTTTTTTTTTTTTCTCCAGTGTAACGGGGGATGCATTTTTTATATGTGTTTATACCATGTTCCAGTACAGTTCTGTGCAGGTAAACTGCAGCATGTTCTGCCAGAGAAAATAGTATAAAAGCTATTAACCATATTCACTGCGCATACATAACACATTTTGTGTGCACAGATGCGGAGAAGGCATTTGATAGAGTGGCCTAGGATTATGTGCGTATTACTCTTCAACACCTAGGCCTACAGACTAAGATGCTATCCTGAATAGGAATTCTTTATGCAAACCCTATGCCTTGAGTCCAGTTCAATGCCCTACATGTCGGACACCTTCATACACATAGTATTAGACAGGGGTGCCCTATGTTCCTATTGATCTTCGTTATCACCATGAAATTTGTTTTTAAAATGATTCAACAGGACCAAACATCCGTGGTATCCAGACACCCACCAAGATGGATGACCTGTTTTTTTGTTTTTTTTTTCTCCTGTCCCATACTTTACTATCCTTACCAAATCTACTTAAAACCCTGGATGAATTTCAGGCTATTGCAAATTTTAAAATCAACTACTGCATTTAATATTACTCTGCCCCCGGACATCATCTCACAATGTTACCTCTCATCCACCCTATTGGATCTCTACCCTCTTAATTTCTCCAGAATATCCACATCTCTAGGTATGGACGTAAAATCATAGGGCAGGGCACAATTTTTTTGGCTTGGTCATGCAGCCATACTAAAAATGAACATCCTTCCCTGTCTGCAGTACCTCTTCCAAACAATCCCAATCCTATTCCCTTGCCTATTCTTTGCCACTCTCCACCAGAATCTCAGAACCTTTTATGGCACCGTAAATACCTGAGAATAAAACATATCGCTCTTAGACTTCCAAAGCCAGTCGGAGGGATCAGCCTCTTTTAAGGCTACTTGAGCCTGCCACCTCTCCCATGTAGTAGACTGGTTGGTTACTTTAAAGGAATGGGTAACACTTGAACAGACGTTTATATCCGCCTCCCTCCAAGTATGGCCTTTGCTATGAAAACCTGTAATATTTAAGGCTGTGGAATCTCAACCTTTAAAGCCACTCTCTACCTCTACAAAGCGTTCCGACTAAAGCACACCCTTCCGACTAAAGCACACCCTAACTACTAAATACTTACTGCTGATGCCAGTCCGTTGGAACCCAGAATTTCCCCATGGGAATTCATTTTTTTTTTTTTTTTTTGTGCAACTGGTGGGTTGACCTTTTTTGCTTCTAGCTCACGAGTTTAGACCATGGCTCCTCCAATTGCACCAATCCCTCCAGGCAATGGACTACCTTACGCCATACCCACTTTTGTCCTATCTCCAAGTAAGACCTTTTCGAAACAATCTATGCAGTCACACACACCACACCAGACACCTCGCGGAGTTTGACTGTCACACTGCTTCCCCACAAAAATGCCTTATATCGAAGATCTACGCCTTCCTTTTTCATGGTTCCAAACCTGGCAAAAATGCTGCAGCAGAGCCCTGGAATATGGACTTGGACTTCACAGAAGAAGACTGGTCCCAAATAAACACTAACCTCCTTTTTAAAGTGTCCATCAATGTGAATATTCAAGAAACTAGCAATAAACTTCAAAGTCGGTTGTATCGCACCCTGACACCCCCATGCTATTTAACCCACCCTACCGGACACCTGTTGGAGCTGTCAGTATCACGGAGGAACGCTTCTGCATATATGATTGTCATGCCCTCTGATACACCCTTTTTTAACCGATCCATTCCCTGATAGAAAAAATAATTGAGATCTTTCTTTTGACCCAGGCACCCTCCTGCTCCACCACACAGACCTGTCCTCCACCAAATACAAATGTTCTCTCACTATACAGTACATTTACTAAACACAGCCAAAACAGTTATTCCTAGATCCTGGAGATCCACTCAAACTCAGAGTTCCAATTAATAAATAATTTGCGCTAGTAAATATATATAAATATATGTAAAGAAATCATCAAATCATAAGTCCAGAAAAATATATATATACCAATACCACAGAAAAATATAAAAAACTTTTTAGGTGCAAAAAAACTTTTGTGCAAAAGGAGTGTCTCAATATAAAAAAAATTTCACCAAAAAACCTTGATAATATAATGGCAGATCATCCATAAAAATATCTTCAGAAACGGAAGCTCTCCAACACACCGATCCTCATCGATCGAAATAACAGGACGAAAAACTTTGTAGTTAATCGAAAATCCACTTCTCCAATAGAAAAAGGACCACCTTCAAACGTATCCATGGGGGGAAATGCCAAGCACTCGAGAGAAACAGAAAGACTTCATGGTGCAATATTATAAAAACCAATTCCTTTATTAGATACTCATTGCACTTACTCAAGAGGTGTCCCAGCCGACACCAGCATTAACAGCATCAACAGCAATCACATAAACGAGCCTGACTACTCAGCACATGTGCAATAGCTGGCAGTCAAAAACGTAATGACATCACATCAATCAAGCTCCGCCCAAATCTTCAATGACATCACATCATCAATCTTCCGTTTCTGAAGATATTTTTATGGATGATCTGCCATTATATTATCAAGGTTTTTTGGTGAAATTTTTTTATATTGAGACACTTTTTTTATATTGAGACACTCCTTTTGCACAAAAGTTTTTTTGCACCTAAAAAGTTTTTTATATTTTTCTGTGGTATTGGTATATATATATTTTTCTGGACTTATGATTTGATGATTTCTTTACATATATTTATATATATTTACTAGCGCAAATTATTTATTAATTGGTACACTTTATATATGGTGGTTTTTTTGCAGCTGGTACACTATTAGTAAGTTATACAATTTTGACCATAGGCGCTATTATTAATTTTTCTTAAACTCAGAGTTCCGACTGGTTTGCTGAACTCGCTATATCTTGTGGTTCGATATTATTAGACCTTCATCAAACTGTGAGCTTTCATGTTCTTTGTTCAAGTCTTTGAGCCATAGGCCCAAACACTGATGCTCTCACTTCTCCCTGTAGTTGATACCACAACTTTCTTTGGCTCTGTGTACTGCTTGGGCTATCTGGGTCTAATCCTTGTCTTAATATTCACATTCCCTTCAGCACAGCATTTTGTCAATCACTGATCCCATGTTCATAAACATGAGACTTTACCTTGGGTTCTGCTTGTAGACTGCTTACCCAGGTTCTGCACTCAAGGTCACTGAAACTCTAACCTTCACTATGCGGTTAGGTTAGCTCCATCACATGGATAGTCTTTCTACACAGGTCTCCCTGACCTACAATCCTCAGACTCTGCCCCAAACTTTTATATACCCATCCTCCCCATATCAAGTATCACTGGGTGAGAATTCCTTCTGCTCTCTCCTCAAAAGAACTGGTCTTTTTTTTTTTTTAATTTAAATATTTATTAATTTTTTCATATTAATACAAATACCCAAAAAGGGAAACAATTCACATATAAATAGGCATTTATAACATTTCTACATTTCCCCTTCTAAAAACTCTTTTCTTTCCCATCCCACCCCAACCCTTCCCAGCCCTCCTCCCCCCTCCTCCCCCTCTGCAGACTCTAACCCATTCTAATCTCTCGAGGCTTATTAATTTTTAGCTAACATCCTAGTTCATAGTTTCCTATATTTCTCTTTCAATCCTGCTTTTTCCCACTTTTCCCATCTCATATAATAAACTCCCATGCTATCTTCCTGCATATGGTATGATCTTTCCATTCTACCTATCTGGTTCACTCTATTAATCCAGTCTTCCTCCTTCAGTACCTCAGTTTTCTGCCAAAACTTGGGTATCAACCCTTTCACCGCATTTAAGAAGTACCAGACGCCTGAGTTTTTGTATTTATTTACAGATGTCTCCACATTATGTAGGAGGCACGTCGTTAGGTCTAACCCTATGTCAATTTCAGTTATTTCTTCAATCAATTTGACTATTACCTTCCAAAAAAACCTGGATTTTCGGACATTTCCACCATATGTGAAACACCGTGCCTATCTCTCCACATCCTCTCCAACACATTTTTGAATTTTCCCCATTCATCTTGTGCTCAACACTCGGTGTAATGTGCCATCGTGTCACACACTTATAATTAATCTCAACCTCTCTCATACTAACATTCTCGTGTATCAATCTAAACATCTTTCTCTGTTTGTCCTCGTCAAACCCAACTTCCATGTCCCTTTCCCATTTTGTTATAAAACTTAACTTTGTGTTTGTGTCTAATTCTGTGAGTATTCTATAGGTTTTTGAAATATACTGTGCTTCCCATCCCTTCGTGTTTCTAACAACCTTTCAAACATATTCCACTCCTGTTTTAATCTCAGGGGTTTCGGGAGGTTTCCAATAAAACATTTCAATTGATGATATTTCCACTCATCTATTCTAATAAAGATATCTCCCTTCTTCTCTATTAATTCTTTAAGTGATCTCAATTCCCCCTCCACCAGAACATGTCTCAGTTGGGTATCCTCCTTTCTAAACCATCTCCCTGATATCTTATCCTTTCCCGGGGGAAAGTACTCAGTGTTTGTGAGAGGCATTAGTGTAGAATTAAATTCCCATTTCATGTTTTTGTGTAAATTGTCCCATACCCTTAAAACGTTTAAAGTGTAAATACTTGTGCTTTCTTTAATTCCTCTAAACTGTGTTGGAACCCATATCATCTGACTCAATCTAATTCCACTAAGATCATTTTCAATTGTTACCCAACTTTTCCCCTTATGGTTAAATGTCCAGTCATATATTCTTGCTAAAACCACTGCTTTATAGTATCTCTTGACATCTGGTAGACCCAATCCCCCTTTCTCTTTAGTCCTACTCAATGTTTCATATGCTATTCTAGGTTTTTTATTCTTCCATATGTATCTTGTTAACATTTTTTTTATTATCTTAAAAAAGGCCTCTGGAATTTTAATTGGTACCATTTGAAATCTATACAATATTTTAGGCATAATTACCATTTTGACTAGGTTTATACATCCTATCCAGGATGGGTTTCCTCCTTCTAGTCTTTTTAAGTCTTCCCTGATCTTTTTATCAAAGAAATATAGTTTAATCTATACAAATGCTTAGATGAGGCAGTGAGTTTTATTCCTAGGTATTTTATCTCTTTTTCTCTCCATATAAAGGGGAATTCTTTTTGTAGTTTTTCTTTTTCATTCTTTGATATATTAATATTCAGGATCTCTGTTTTCGTTGGATTAATTTTTAAATTTGATAGTTCACCGTACTCTTTCAGAATCTTCATTATATTTGGGAGAGTTATTCGGGGATTCCCCACATAGAACAATAAGTCGTCCGCAAAGGCCGCTACTTTATGTTCTATAGTTTCTATCTGAATTCCCTTTACCGATCCACTATTTCTTATTATTGACAACAGAGGTTCGAGTGACAATACATATAGCAGAGGGGACAGAGGACAGCCCTGTCTTGTACCATTAGACATTCCAATGGGTTCTGATCTCTCCCCATTTACCGTGATGATTGCAGTAGGCTCCCTATATAATTTACTTATCCACTCTCGCATTCTATCACCTATCCCCAGCACTTTTAAGTTGTCCATCATAAAGCCCCAGTCCACTCTATCAAATGCCTTCTCCGCATCAATTGACAAGAGCACCACCGGGGCTTTCCCTCTTCTACTTTTCTGAATAAGCATCAGGGTTCTCAAGCCGTTATCTCTACCTTCTCTCCCCGGTACAAAGCCCACCTGGTCTCCATGGATCCATTCAGGCATCAGATCTCTCAACCTGTTTGCTAACACCTTTGCATACAGTTTAGTGTCTGTGTTCAATAATGAGATAGGTCTATAGCTGGAGCATTGAGATGGATCTTTTCCCTCCTTGTGAATAAGTACTACATGTGCCTGTAGGGATTCTCTCCTCACTTCCATCCCACCTCCCAGAGCATTCATATATTTCTCCAGCTTGGGTAACAGTACTTCACTAAATTTCTTATAGTACTTAACTGTATAGCCATCCGGACCTGGACTTTTTCCCCCTCCTGTGCTTCTTAATGCTATTTTAATTTCTTCCTGGGAAATTTCTACGTCTAGGGGTTCAACTGTGCTTCACTTAGTTTTGGTAATCCCGCATTTTTTAAGTATGTCATCTTTTTTTCGTTAATTCCCTCTTGGGCTTCTTTTAGAGGGCCTTGGGGGCTAATATTATATAACTTTTTGTAATACTCCGTAAACACTTTAATAATCTCTTTATTTGAGTGGACCAACTCCCCCTTTGAACTTTTTATCTTTTCGATATAATTCTTATTTTTCTTTTTATTCAAAGCTCTCATTAGATATCTTCCTGGTCTGTCTCCCCATCTATATCTCTCGTTCAAAACCCTGTTGTATACTCTTCTCTTCTCCTCATCCATCAACCTCTCTAGCTCATCTTTTTTATCCATTAACTTCTGTCTCGTATCTTTTGTTATTTTCTTCTTATGGATCTGCTCCAAGTCCAATATTTCTTTTAAGAGCCCACTGACCCTCTCTCTTCTTTCCTTTTTCTTCCTTGCTCGTGCCGCAATCAAGATTCCTCTTATGAATACCTTGTGACTTTCCCAGACTGTAGCTATTGATACTTCCTCTGTTTCGTTCTCCTTAAAGTATACCTTAATCTCTTTCTCGATTTTCTGAACTACATCCTCATCTAGAAGAAGAACCTCATTTAACCTCCACCCTAATCCTCCAGTCCACTTTCTTCCCCATCCCAACTTCATCATGACCGGAGCATGATCCGAGAACGTCCTTGTCTCTATGTCAATTTTTACCAGATGATCTATAAGTTGATGGTCTATTAAGATGTAATCTAATCTCGAGTATATCTCATGTGCATTAGAGAAGAAGGTATAGTCTCTGTCTTTCATATGCGTTATTCTCCAGGTATCCACTAGTTGGTATTCATGCATCACTTTTTTCAGAGCCCTCAGAGACCTACTCCCCTCTCTTTGCACGGAAGAGGTATTATCCTTTTGTGGGTCCATACAAAAGTTTAGGTCTCCAGCTACTATCAAGCGCCCTTTTTTAAATTCCATTAATATTTTCAACAGACCCTTCATATACTTCTCCGAGTTTTTATTGGGGCAGTATATATTGGCTAAAGTACACTCAATCCCCTGAAGTCTACCTTTTAAGAATAAAAACCTCCCCTCCGGGTCTGTTGTTCTATCCTCCAGCTCAAATCTCATATTCTATGCCAAACCTATTGCAACCCCTTTTGCTCTTTTAATTGGAGAATCTGCATAGTACCATGTTGGATAGTATTTGGATTTCAATTTCACGTTTGCCTCTATCTCAAAATGCGTCTCCTGTAAAAATACCACTGACGTAGCCCTATGATGTAACTCATTAAACAACCTAAATCTCTTCCCTGGACAACTCAGCCCGTTCACATTATAGGTTATAAACTGTATTTCTTCCATCATTCCCAATTAACTCCATCTCTCTTCCAGATTGCCTCTTCCTCTTTATCCCTTCTGTCATGCAGAGTATTGACCCAATACCTCCTCCCCTCCCTTCCTCCCACCCAACTCTCGTCCCCTGCCCCCTCCCTCCCTCCCCCCCCCCCCCCCCCCACCACCCTTCTCACCCTCTCTTCTTTTTCCCCTACCCGTTTTTAGGCCTATAAACTGCCTACAAATCATTTGTGGATCTATTTCCACCATTGATTTAAAATTTGGGGCGTCAGCTCCGCCTATGTACGGCTCACCTCTCCTCCAACCCCCCCGATTCCCTCTCTCTATCGTCTAGACTCAGCAAGAGTCTGTACTCTTTACCTCCCTCCCTTAACCGGAGCCTCCAAGCGGGTCTCAACATCCGGAGGGGGAAGACCAGGGGCGAGAGGGGGAAGTAAGAGAGAGAAAAAAAAAAAAAAAAAGTAATTTTCTACTTAATTCTCCCTCTCCTCCCTCCCCAACCCCGAGGCCTCCCTCACCCCGACCTGTTGCCAGTCCTCTTTTCTTATAACATTTGTGTTTCCTTTATCTTCTTTTTCTTCTTCCCACCCAGCTATCTCCATTCTTTGCAAGTCCAGTCTATCACAGAAATCTCTTAATTCATCCGGAAATCTCAGATACGCTGTGACCCCATTTTTCCAGCCAATTAGAAATGCTGAGGTACCCCATCTATACTGCACATTCTGTTTTCTCATTTGCTCCAACAGGGGTTTCAGGGATCTCCTTCTTCTTAGGGTCTCTACTGTTAAGTCCGCATAGATTTGGATAGTCAAGTCTCCAAACTTAATTAATGATCTTCCCTTGATCTTCTTCCAGATCTCGTCTTTGACCCCAAAATTTTGGAACTGGGCAATTATGTCCCTCGGTCTTTCCTTCTCAGTAGCCCGTTTGAGCTTTCCTACCCTAAACACTCCGTCCAAACCGATCCCGTCAGATTCCGGTTTATCTCTTATGGAGTTTAGGATTTTTTTAACTAGTTCATATAGTATTTCCCCTTTAGCAGTCTCTGGGATTCCTCGTATTCTAAGATTACACCTTCTTTCTTTATTTTCTTGAACTTCCATCCTAAAGATCATTTTTTTCTGGTTATTTTCTAATTGGCTTATTTTTTCCATTAAATTATCTATATTCTGGGCCTGGATTTTAACTTTCTCCTCCGTTTCTTCCATTCTTGATAGAAGGTGTCCTAAATCATTTCGAATAGCTGTCATTTCATGTTTTATCGTTTTTTCCAGATTTTGAAACATTTCTGCCATCTCCTTCTTATTTGGTATTTGTAGTTCACCTTCAGATTCTTTTTTTCCCAAGCCCTCCACTATTTGTTGGCTACCGCTGCTATTCATGCCCCATAATAATCTAGGGCTATTTCCTGAACTAATGTCCATTTCCCCCTTTGCACCTTGGGCCCTTTCTGGCGTAGTATTTCCATATGATGTAAATTTCTTTATTCCTGTTTGGGCCCCTTTGGGCCCTGCTCCCTTGGGTCCTTTGTTCTTCATATCCTCTATATGTCTTGATAGCCTTGCAATTTTTCCTATATCCTTTACTCTCCTAGGACACCTGGGCCTCCTTTCTTCTTCTCTTCTAACCCCTGGGAATCCTCCCCTCTTTCACCCCTTGGTCGCCTATGTCACTCAGGGGATCACCACGCAATAAGCCCCCAACAGTTTTCACTCACCCTTCCCTTCTTAGGATGGTGATTCCAGGCTTGTGTGGAGGGCCTTCACTGCTGCTCAGTCCTGGGGGGGGATTCCTCGGGGTATCCGATACTTTATTTCTTTCTTTCCACCTCCTTTCTCTCTCCTTGGGGATCGTCTTGGGGAAGAAGAATAGATCTCCTGATATTTATGGGTCTCCCTGACCCAGGATCAAACAGCCGGCCAGGGGGTACAGGCAACTATAAGCCGGCAGCACCTTATCTGATCAGAGCGCCAACCAGCCTCCTCTTTCCCTCCAAGGTCCTCCTCAGCTGGGCCCTTTCTCCTACCAGCTTCACTCCTCCACTGGCCGCACGGATTTCCAGTCCTGAAGCGCAGGGGGAGCCAACATGTCACTGCCGCTCTGACACTCTGACAGGGAGTCGGCCGGCGTCTCTGCCTCCCAGTGATGCCTTGCGGCGAGCAGCGTGCTCACACCGCCCTGCTTCGTCTCCCCGGTAACCCGACCGCTGCACTGGAGTCTCCGCAGCGAGATCACCTTCTGGAGGTCCGTGCCCGCTCTCCTCTCCCTTCCACGCGCCAGTCTCTCCCCGCTTGGAGCCCTCCTCATGCAGGTAGGGCTTCACTTCATGAGGGTCTCGGGAGGGTCAGTTTTGGAGGTTATCGGAGAGCACTCACATCGTGCTCTCCGTCGCCGCCATGTTTAGGCTCCACCCCTCGCCAAGCTGCCACAATTGTCCCGATAACTTCTGTCTTGTATCTTTTGTCATTTTCTTCTTGTGGATCTGCTCCAAGTCCAGTATTTCTTTTAGAAGCCCACTGACCCTCTCTCTTCTTTCCTTTTTCTTCCTTGCTCCTGCCGCGATCAAGATTCCTCTTATAAATACCTTATGACTTTCCCAAACTGTAGCTATCGACACCTCCTCTGTTTCGTTCTCCTGAAAATACACCCTAATCTCTTTCTCTATTTTCTGAACTAAATCCTCGTCCAGAAGAAGAGCCTCATTTAACCTCCACCCTAATCCTCCAGTCCACCTTCTTCCCCATCCAATTTTCATTATGACCGGGGCATGATCCGTGAACGTTCTTGTCTCTATGTCAATTTTAACCAGATGATCTATAAATTGATGGTCTATTAAGATGTAATCTAATCTCGAGTATATCTCATGTGCATTAGAGAAGAAGGTATAGTCTCTGTCTTTCATATGCATTATTCTCCAGATGTCCACTAGTTGATATTCATGCATCACTTTCTTCAAAGCTCTCAGAGACCTACTCCCCTCTCTTTGCACAGAAGAGGTGTTATCCTTTTGTGGGTCCATACAGAAATTTAGGTCTCCTGCAACTATCAAACGCCCTTTTTTAAATTCCATCAATTTTTTCATCAGACCCCTCATATACATCTCCGGGTTTTTATTAGGGCAGTATATATTGGCTAAAGTACACTCAATCCCCTGAAGCCTACCTTTTAAGAATAAAAACCTCCGCTCCGGATCGGTTCTTCTATCCTCCAGCTCAAATCTCATATTATTTGCCAAACCTATTGCCACCCCTTTTGCTCTTTTAATTGGAGAGTCTGCGTAATACCATATTGGATAGTGTTTGGATTTCAATTTCACATTTGCCTCTATCTCAAAGTGCGTCTCCTGTAAAAATACCACTGACGTTGCCCTATGATGCAACTCCTTAAACAACCTAAATCTCTTCCCTGGACAACTCAACCCGTTCACATTATAGGTTATAAACTGTATTTCTTCCATCCTTCCCAATTCGCTCCATCTCTCTTCCAATTTACCTCTTCCTCTTTATCCCTACTGTCATGCAGAGTATTAACCCAGTACCTCCTCCCCTCCCTCCCTCCAACCCAACTCCCATCCCCCCCTCCCCCATCCCTCATTCTTTTTTTCCTCCCTACCCATTTTTAGGCTTAAATACTGCCTATAAATCATTTGTGGATCTATTTCCACCACTGATTAAATGCTTTGGGATTAAGCTCCACCCATGGCCGGCTATCCTCTCCTTCGACCTCCCCAGATCCCCTCTCTCTATCCACAGGAGAAATACAAAAATCTTTACTTTCCCCCTCAACCGAAGCTCCCGAGGGATTACCATTTCAACATGTGGGGCCCAGGGGGTCAAGAGAGATAGGAGAAAAAAAAAAAGAAAATCTTCTCAATTTTCCCTCCCCTCTCTCCCCACCCCCAGGCCTCCCCTCCCTCCCCACCCCCAGGCCTCCCCTCCCCCCGACCCGCTGCCAGTCCTCTTTTCTTGTATCTTCTGTTTCCCTTCTTTTTCTTTTTCTTCCCACCCCACTATCACCATTCTTTGCAGTTTCAGTCTGTCACAGAAATCCCTCAGTTCCTCCGGGTATCTCAAATATGCTGTTACGCCATTTTTCCAGCCAATTAAACAAGCTGGGGTACCCCATCTATACTGGACGTTCTGTTTTCTCATTTGTTCCAACAAGGGTCTCAGGGATCTCTTCTCCATAGGGTCTCTGGTGTTAGGTCCGCATAAATTTGGATTTTTAAGTCTCCATACTTAATTAATGATCTTCCTTTAATCTTCCTCCATATCTCCTCTTTAACCCCAAATTTTTGGAACTGGACCACTGTATCTCTTGATCTTTCCTTCTCCACAGCTTGATTAAACTTTCCTATTCTAATCACTCTGTCCAGTTTAATCCCGTCTGTTTCAGGTCTGTCTCTTATGGAGTTTAGAATTTTTACGACAAGATCATATAGTGATTCCCCTTTTACTTGCTCTGGAATTCCTCGAACTCTAAGGTTACATCTTCTTTCTTTATTTTCTTGAACTTCCATCCTATAGAGCAATTTTTTCTGGGTATTCTCCAAGTAAGTTATTTTTTTTCTCTAGATTATCTATGGTTTGGGCCTGCTTTTTAACTTTTTCCTCTGTTTCTTCCACTCTCAATAGCAGGTGTCTTAGATCATTGCGCACAATTGTCATTTCTTGTTTTATCATTTTTTCCAAACTTTGAAACATTTCTGTCATCTCCTTTTTATTTGGCGCTTGTAGTTCACAGTCTACTTCTTTTTTTTCCAAGCCCTCTGTTGTTAGGTGGCTACCGCTACTATTCATACCCATTGATAATCTAGGACTATTTCCCAGAGACATGTCCATATCCCCTTTTGCATTTGCACCTTGGGCCCTTTCTGGCATATTATTTCTTTGCGATGTAAATTTCTTTATCGTATCTATTTGAGACCCTTTGGGCCCTGTTCCCTTAGGAACTTTGTTCTTCATTTCCTCTAAAACTCTGATTTCTTCTCTTATTCTCTATATGAAATTGTATCAGTCCTTTAATTTGTACACCAGACAGAACCTGCTGATATCCCATGTATTTTTACTCTCCTGGGACACCTGGAGCTCTTCTCATCTTCTCTTTCTTAACCCAGGGAATCCTCCCCTCCTCTCCTTCACCCCTAGATTTCCCATATCACTCGGGGTTCCCCCACACGATAAGCCCCCAATAGCTCTCACTCACCCTTCTTCTTCTCCCAGCAGTGACTTCCGAGCTTGAGGTGTGGGGCCTTCACAGCAATTCAGTCCAAGGGGGGATTCCTCTGGGTTTCACTCCTCTCCTCGTGCCCTTCATCCAGACTTTTCACCAGATAGCAGGGTGAATCCCTTCACTCTATTGGGTCACTCAGACCCAGAATCGATCAGCTGGCCGGGGGGATTAAACACATGAGAGCCGGTGGCTCCCTCTTGCATTGGGAAGCTGTCCGGTTTCTTCCTCTCCCAGAGAGCCTCCGGGGCTGGTCACGTGCTCCCACCAGGCTTTCTCTCTTCTCCTGTACCGATCGACAGACTCCGGTGAGTCAATTCCCCATATCCTACTCCAGGTGGTCACTGGGGAGGTCGAATAGCGGCGCTTAGCAGGGAGCTTATTGCCACACGCTCCCCACAGCCGCCATGTTCAGGCTGCTCCCCCCTCCCAAAAAGAACTGGTCTTGGCACCAGTTTTCGTTTGCTGCAATAGTATTGGAGAAGATAACATTGATAACTC
Source organism: Staurois parvus (assembly GCF_062004578.1). Taxonomy (NCBI): domain Eukaryota; kingdom Metazoa; phylum Chordata; class Amphibia; order Anura; family Ranidae; genus Staurois; species Staurois parvus. The sequence goes on from NW_028317892.1 coordinate 17,922,122, forward strand.
TTCTACGTACCCCCCCCCCTTTTTGTGTTTGTTTCCTCTCCACGTGTGGTCTTGTAGGTATCTTGGTGCTTGCCTGTCCACCTCCCCAAATAATTATTTCTCAGCGTTGAGGGCACCATTGATCGTGACCAAATCTCCAACATTTGCAAAAATGCAGACCCACCATGCCTCACTGTTGCCTGCAAATTCTCAACAGTCTAGAGTATCTGCTGCCATTTTTTCTGCACCCCACTTTCTATGATTTCATGCTTGATTCATTTAGCCTTGTTTCCACACTTGAGGTATTTTTTTTTTTGGCACAATTCTTCCATAAAGACTGCTTCTGGCCAGACTTCTCTGGACAGTAGATGGGTATACCTGGGTCCCACTGGTCTCTGCCAGTTCTGAGTTGTTGGCACTGCTGGACATCTTCAATTTTGAAGGGAAGTAAGCATGATGTGTCTTTAATCTGCTGCATTGAGTTTCCATGGCCGACCACTGTGTGTATGGTCCTCAACATTGCCTGTTTCTTTGTGCTTCTTCAAAGGAGCTTGAACAGCACATCTTAAACCCCAGTCTGCTTTAAAATCTTTGTCTGGGAGAGACATTGCTGATGCAGTAAAACTACCTTGTGTCTTGTTGCTGTGCTCAGTCTTGCAATGGTGTATGACTTGTGATAGGAAACTGTTCCTCACCCAGATTTAAGCCTTCTACACAGCTGTTTCTGTTAATGACTGTGTTTCAACCTACATATGGAATAGATGATCATTTGTGCCTATAGTATATTTGGTGAATCATACACCTGACTCTAATCCTACAAAATGCCTGACTTTGTGCAAGTGTAAGAATTGATCCTGGTTTGAAGATAAAGGGTAGTCGCACCAAATATTGATTTAGATTTTGCTCATTTTGTAAATTGATAGAAATAAACAATTAGGATATGTATTTTTAAAAGCATTCTTACAGCATTTCTTCACATCTGCCTAAAACTTTTGCATAGTACTGTGTGTGTATGTATGTATATAATATATTATATTTCTATTAGATTAGTATTTTTAGTGTAGTGGTATTTTTAAGTACCGGTATGTTTGCAATGAGTTTGGCTGTTTTACATTATTGGGTAATTTTGGGTGTTTTAGTTGATTGCATGTATCTCTGTGTGCAGTGGAAAATATTTGAATGGATTTTCAACAGAACTGGTGGTCTGTGAATACTAAATATGATTGATTGTAGTGCTTCATGTTGTTCTACTAACATGTTATGACTATTGTGAAGCTATTGGTTGCCTTACTGTTTAACTGAAATTGATCCTAAAATTGTTTTGTTTAGATGCTCTCATTTATACATGTGCTTCAAAATGACAACTAGTTTTATTTACAATTTGTAGGAGGAAATGGATGTGAGGCTTTCAATACAGGAGGCCCTATCTATGATGGTTGGATCTTATACAAACTTGGAAGGTGCTCAGCTAACTCTAATGGAAGCACTGGTTGGATCATATTTGGTGAAGGTAAGGGCTAATCGTCAAGCCTTCTACAACAGTTTGTGTTGCATGGTTCTCTTCGGTCAAGCTCTGGCACTAATTCTGAGGATAAAAAAATGCAGACAGTCAATGTTGAAAATGTAAATCCTATAACCACTGGATGCTTGGTCATAGTAGATTTACTAGAGTGGCATCTGCAGGCTCAGCATTGTAAATAAACATTGCAAGCTTTCTTCTGGGTGTGGGGTGCGCATGCAAACACCCACTGCCGACCCACGCTGTGGTTGGACACAGTGCAATTTTGTCAGTAGGTCCTGGCCAATGATTTATAGTTGAGACCTGCTGATCGGTTGTGTCCAATCACAACACATAGTCCTGTGTTTACAAACAACATAGGGTTCTGTACACAAGGCAGTGATCTGGCTTTTTCTTAACCACTTGGCCTACGGAAGATTTACCCCCCTTCATGACCAGGCCATGTTTTGTGATACGGCACTGATTTACTTTAACTGACAATTGCGCGATCATGCAACGCTGAAACTAAATTTGTCCTATGTTTTTCCCCACAAACAGGGCTTTCTTTTGGTGGTATTTGATCACCTCTGGGTTTTTTTTTGTGCTATATAAATGAAAAAACACCTATATTTAAAAAACAATATATTTACTTTCGACTATAAAACGTCTCCAATAAATACATTTCTAAAAATCAAATTTCTTAATAAATTTAGGTCAAAATGTATTCTGCTACATATTTTTGGAAAAAGAAAAAAATCCCAAAAAGCGTATATTGATTTGCGCAAAAGTTATAGCGTCTACAAATGGCGGTGTATATATACTGGAATTTTATTTTATTTTTTAATACTAGTAATGGCGGCATCAGCGAATTATAGCTGGACAGCAATATTGCAGCAAACCGTCTGACACAAACATTGTGGGAACCAGTGACACTAATACAGTGGTCAGTGCTGTCACTGTATTAATGACACTCGCTGGGAAGGGGTTACACATCTAGGGCAATCAAAGGGTAAATTGTGTGCCTAGCCAGTGTTTTTGTGTGCTGTATGTGTTGTTTTTACTAGGCAATATGCTAGATTTTATTCCCTGAATAAAATCTAGCAGATCGCCGTTGACATTGTTTACACTGGCAGAGCTCTGTTTGTCATCTCCTTGGCGATCAACAGGTGCCGGCGCTCAACCATGGACCGGCACCTGTTGATCAGCTTCTCCTGTGTCCAATCAGCAGAGGTGGTGCTCTGGCAGCAGGCGCGCGCCCTCCAGTGGCGAAAGTGCAAAATTATGTTTATATTTGTGATTTTGCACAGTAAATCTGCTATAGGGCGGATGGCAAGTGGTTAAACAGCCATATCGATTAGTTAGAAGCAGCACATATTACACACACTACACATTGTAAGGCACACAGCTAACCCTTTGCCCATAGATGTTAACTTTTTCCTAGACAGGGTCAGTGTACAGTATTAGCACTGATCAGTGTATATATTTTTTTGATGCAAGAATGTAGTTAAAAATGAAAATTGCCACAGCATTTACCCAGTATAACACAAAATTGACAGCATACAGTTTGTCAAACTACTATATTGGTGTCACTATTGATGTCAGTTTCAGTTAGTGTACTTCCAGACAGCATCAGTGCCAGATTGCCTGTCACATGATCACACTGTAAGTTGCTGTTCACCGCTATTACCACTATAGTGTCATAGCTGTGTAGATGCCAGTGTATATATACACCTTAGTTTGTTGATGCTACAGCTTTCACACAAACCAATTAATATACACCTCTTGGGATTTTTTTTTCCAAAGACATGTAGCAACATACATTTTGGCCTAAATTTGTGAAGAAATTTTATTTTTTATTTATTTTATTGGATATGCGTTATAACAGGAAGTAGAAAGTATTGTTTTTTTTGTTTTTGTTTTTTTTTTTTAATAACTTTTGGTCTTTTTTGTCATTTATGTAATAAAAATAAAAAAACAGTGGAGATCAAGTACCACCAAAAGAAAGCTCTATTTGAATAAAAAAATTATATAACTTTCTTTTGGGTACAGTGTTGCATGACTGCGTAATTACCAGTTGAAGTGGTGCAGTGCTGAATAGCAAACAGTTTCCTGGTAATGAAGGGGATAAAACCTTTCGGAGGTTAAGTGGTTAAAAAAAAAACCTGTAGTGAGAGAACTATGTGGTATTCACTATCCTTGTGAAAGTGCTAGTTGTCTGTCTCTCATGATACTTCTGAGGCAGTGGCTTGGAACAAGTATGCAGATCAGGAGTTCTTATTTTGCTTTGACTTTCTAATCCACATGCTTGTTAGGGGTTGGTGACTAGCAAAAGCTTTGAAGCCACATGCAACACAGCAAACACAGCGGCAGATCCTGTACACGTCTCTTAGTACAAGTTTCTTTTATAAAGTTTTAAAAATGATTTATCCCTGAATCTCTTAATACAGTCCATCTTATGTCTCATTGTTAACTCATAGCAGACCTTGAAATGCATTTAAAAAAAATAATTTTATTCTCCATTTTGTATTTTTTTTTTTTCTGTAGCCGGAAGTTCAGGTTCGACAAGTAGCCGTGAAATTTGCAAGCAGTGTTTTTGCCCCTGATCACATACCTTCCAGATACTTGCTTTTGCTATCGGCAGGAGACCCGTAAGATTTATTCACTATTTATCATAGATTTGTTTTTTGAAATCTGTCTGAGCAGGTTTGTGTGTGTATATATGTGTGTGTGTATATATATATATATATATATATATATATATATGTGTGTATATATATATATATATATATATATATCTCCAATTCTGCTGGCTGAATTTTCTGAATTACCCATGCTTTTTTTTTTCTCCGGGTGGGAGGGAGGTACAGGGGTCATATGGGCACTTCTATAAAGAAGTTTTCAGACTGGCTCTAGCGCCCCCCCCCCTTTTTTTTTTTTTTTTTTTTAATCTCAACAATCTCCTACTCCTTTATAAACAGGTCACCAGAGCCCAAAATAGGTTTTCCATTGCATGCTGCATTTGTTTTCTACATTTACCACTTTCATTTGTCATTGTTGTGAAATTAAAACATCATTATGTAACTTTTAGGAAATAAATTCTGGTATAAAAGTGAGCATATTTAGTATGCCTATACAAGTGAATTAGCAATTTGTCATTCTTGAAAAATGCCATAAGGAATGGCCATGAACAGTACCAGAAAAGGGTCAAATGCCAGGCACCCCCAACATCACATAAAGAGTGTGATAATGTTTAGACTTGTAGTACAGACTTCTATGTTTAGCTTCTGGTGCTTATTAAAAATAAAATTAAAACATTATATATACAAACTTATACATACACATAAACACACATAATCTTTCACTCACCAAACCATAACTCTACCAAGCATATCCTCCTTCTATCCAACCCAGCAGTACCTCAAATGCCCCATACTCTACCACCCATAATAGCCACATCATTCTGAACCTGACCAAACCACCCATTCATGTATGTTTATACACAGATGCGCCTGTGTACGCGCAGACACACCCGCATGTACATGCATAAACAGACGCATATACACAGCCCTATAAAAAGTTGCAGTACTTCGTTACCTTCACTCACAGAGCCAGGTACTGCACTCTAGAGGGAGGCAGAGTGCACAGCATGCACTCCCCCTTCTTTTGCTTTCACTTTGCTCAACTATTGAGCTTTCTGATGGCTCACAGTGCGAGTGACAGAGCTGTCTCTGGGGGACACTCACCCCCACCCTATTTCCACTCGCAATGCGAGCAGGCAAGTGGATATTTCAAGGTGCATATATATATCTATATAAAGTCTAAACCTTTTTATCTTAAAGCAGAGTTCCACTCACCGTGTCAAAAAAATAAAAGTCAGCAGCTACAAAAACTGTAGCTGCTGACTTTTTTAAAAAAACAGCCACTTACCTGTCCCTCGGTCCCGCAGTGTGTCCCCCGCAGTCTGTTTGACCGGCCGTCCTGTATTCCAGGAGGCCGGCATCTTCAGTGTGGGCACCGGGATGCGACTGCTTGTGGGTTCACACCGGGGTACCCACTGCGCATGCGGGAGTAGCGCTGCGCTTCATGAATGGTCCTGTAGTCTTCTGGGACCTGTCTCGTGTCCCAAAAGACTACAGAGAGGGCACCTTCTGATCGCTTACGCAATCAGACTGGAAGTGGGAGCGGGTACCTGTCAAATTCGGGTACCTGCTCCCCCTTGCCCCCCAAAGGTGCCAATCCTTAATGGGGAGCAGTCCTTAAAGCGGAACGTCCCCTTTTGGGTGGCAAACCGCTTTACGTTTTGCTGCCTTTTATGACAGTTCCAGAAAAGAACCAATACTTGGCCATTGAACAGAAGCTTCTGTTTGTGAGTACTGAATGGTTCTGTTGATGTGCTGGTGACATTTCCTCACTACCTCTGTAGTAGGTCTGACTGGATATAATGACATTAATCCTCTTTTCCTGATTTGTTGGCAATTTTTTGCTGACAGTTCATTGTCTTAGCGTCACACTGTGGATTGTCAGCCAATAGGAAAAAAGATTAATACCAGCCAATTGGGAAAAGAGGGATTGTTATTGTATCGAGCAGACTTCTGAAGGTGAAGTGAATTTTTATGCAGTTTTAAAGCTCTTCTGAGGGTTGCTTAAGACTTATGGCATGAAAGAGGGCTACATGATGCACTATACAAAGGTTCTTTGAGATGGAATAGTAAAAGAAGTAGTATGGCACCCTTTAAAAAATCTGTTTAAAAACATTTAATACAAATCTATCAAACCCTTTAACAGTTTTACTTTTATGGGGTCGTTCACCTGAGCTGCATTGGGGCTACCCTCGGAGGTATTTCCAGCACAGCCCAAACACAGACCAGGCAACATGACTTGTTTCCTATACTGTTAGTTCACACCACAGTGTAGCTGTGGCATGAACTGAAGTAAAGTACAACATAGTCATTTTTTCAGCGCAGTGGGTTGTGATGTGGACCTCCACATCTCACAGCCACCACAGTGAATAGAACAGTATGCAAATGTCACTCATGTGCATGCTGCAATAGCAGTGTGTATTCACCTCTGCGCTTACACGACTTTGCTGTGATTTATGACAGTTTGATGACGTACTCTTTAGTAGATCTATTGATGCTTTTATGTGGTAACATCACTTTTCAGTCAGATTTTGCATTTGTGTTTTATACATAATGTCAATGCATCATGAATTGTTTGCAGTTCTTAAGGAAACATGGATTTTTAGAACTGTCATAACTTTGCCAGAACTACTATGATAAAATTGTGAAGTTTACTACTATTGCTACTTTTATTTCTATATACATATAGAAGAGAAGAGGTCTATGGAGAAGCACAGAGAGCACTCAGGTCATTTTCTGTTGTGGATAAAGATGTTTCTCCACCAAAACTTCCTCCTTTCCCAGTGATGGTCAGCCATATAGTTGAAAAGGTAACTCTACTGATCTGCATTGGTGGTACATGGACTAGAATTTGTACTGCTATGTATGCAGCGGCTGGAATGGTAAACTAGAAAATAATTTTGACTAATTACTGCACTCCACGTTTTCTTCTGCATAACCTGGTGATTTAACTTGACCATCACATTTGTTTTCAGGCAGGATATTTCATATTTATATTGAAATACTCGTGGTTTGAAAAAAAAAAAAAACCCTCCTAAAGCTGTTAGACAAAATTGCCCAGGATGACCTTGTGTCCATGTAATGATCTTTATTGCATAATTTCATTGGTCCAGCTTAGACCAATGTAACTATATGCATAGCTCATACTCGAGGAACTGCTGTGGAAGGCGACAGTCACTGTGGTAGTTCTGCTATCAAAGTGATCACCACAATCTTCCAGGTCCTGTGCTGGCAGCAACTTGTGTTTTTTAACTAGTTGCCGACCGCAGATAGCCGAATGACGGCTGCACTGCGGCCAGCCAGTTCTGGGTGGACGTCATATGACGTCCTCCCAGAACGCGCTCTCTTGGCGCGCACCTGGTGATCTTCGTGATCGATGTGTCCTACGGACACAGCTGATCACGTGATGTGGTAAAAGGCCAATCACAGCGGCCTTTTACCACGTGATCAGCGGTGTCCAATGACACGCTGATCACAGGGAAATGCAAGTGCTGGTTCTCGGCTGCACTTTCCTCACACTGTCAGATCGTGAGGAAAGTACTGCCGAGAACCGGCAGTTGTCAGAGCGAGGATCGGCACCGATCATCAGTGCCCTGATGATTGGTGCCCAGCAGTGCCACCCGCAAGTTCCGCCCACCTGTGCCCAGCAGTGCACCCACTAGCTCCGCCCACCCGTGCCCAGCAGATCACCCACCTGTGCCCAGCAGTGCACCCACCTGTGCCACTCTGCAGTGTCACTCACACACCTGTGCCCAGAAGTGCCACCTACGTGTGCCCAGCAGTGCCACCCACCAGTGCAGCCCAGCAGTGCTGCCAGTCAGTGCCACCAGTCAGTGCCCAGCGGTTGTGCCAGTCAGTGCCGCCAGTCAGTGCCGTCTATCAGTACCCATCATCAGTGTCACCTATCAGTGCTGCATATTAGTGCCGCCTATCCGTGCCACCTCATTAGTACTGCCTATCAGTGCCCTTTAGTGCTGCCTATCAGTGCCGCCTATCAGTGCCGCCTATCCGTGCCACCTCATTAGTACTGCCTATCAGTGCCCTTTAGTGCTGCCTATCAGTGCTGCCTCATCAACGCACATCAGTGAAGGAGAAAAATTACCTGTTTGAAAAACTTTATAATAGAAACAAAGAAACTTTTTTTTTTTTTTTCAAATTTTTTTGCACTTTTTTTATTTATAGCGCAAAAAGTAAAGTGCCCAGTGGCGATCAAATACCACCAAAAGAAAGCTCCATTTGTGAGAAAAAAATGATCAAAATTTCATATGGGTACAATGTTGCATGACCGCGCGATTGTCAATCAAAGTGCGGCAGCGCTGAAAGCTGAATATTGGCCTGGTAAATAAGGGGGTATAAGTGCCTGGTAGGCAAGTGGTTAATTTTAAGGTGTTCTTTGATTGGATGAGGTAGGGCAGTGACTTTACAACTCTCCAATTAGAGAACACCTTGTATTCATTAAAAATGAAAGCGTTTTCTGACTGGCAGTGAAGGTAAGTGAGTGACCCTGTGGAGAAGTTTAAGCAGCTTGGCACAAAACCCAGAAGGTCCCAACAATCACTGTGTTAGCGGCAGCGATTCCCTTAGACAGTGATAGTTAAATTAGAGCCAGCACACCAATGCTATTTTAATATTGCAGTATATTATAAGCAAGGCTTAAAATTTCGCGTCCAGACCTACTAGCCGGTCACAAAACTTACTCTCCACCAGTTGCCCCACCCAACTGAGTAATGTATATCCCAGCTCCCCTGTACTCCATTATAGTGATAGGACATGTATACAGTACTTACTGTCCCCTCGAGTCCCCCGTGGCGGTGGAGAGGGTGTCTCCTCTCAGCGGAGGAGAGTAGACCTCTACTGCGCCTATCCCCTCAGCGGCGGTGCCGCGGAAACCGGAAGTTGTAAACCGGAATTCGGCTTCACAATGAGGCTTGGAGCGCAGGTGCAGTCGCTCCATGCTTCATCTGTGCTCACCGCTCGCCACAGAGGAATTTCTCCTCCCATTTGGCGAGCGGCCCTGATTATAAGAATAAAGGCAAAATAGGATACTATAGTCACATATACAAATTTATGTACAGAGGATCTCCATTCCAACTGTTCTAAACAAAACACTGATGCGAATCATACGCTACATTTTCTATGACAAAGTAGATGGGGAAACAAGATCATAAATACAAATGCATCTCAATAAATTAGAATATCATCAAAAAGTTTTTCAGTAATTCAAAAAGTGAAACTCCTATATTATATAGATTCATTACACACAGAGTGATATATTTCAAACATTTTTTTTCTTTTAATTTTGATGATTATGGCTACAGCTAGTGAAAACCCAAAATTCAGTATCTCAGAAAATTAGAATATTTCCTAAGACCAATAAAAAAGAGGAAATTGAATACAGAAATGTTGGCTTACTGAAAAATAGGTCCATGTATAGTATAGTATGCACTCAATACCTGGTCGGGGCTCCTTTTGCATGAATTACTGCATCAATGCGGCATGGCATGGATGCAATCAGCCTTTGGCACTGTTGTGGTGTTATGGAAACACAGGTTGCTTTGATAGCAGCCTTCAGCTAGTCTGCATTGTTGGGTTGGGTGTCTCTCATCTTCCAATTGACAATACCCCACAGAATCTTTATGGGGTTTAGGTCAGGCGAGTTTGCTGGCCAATCAGGCACAGCGATACCATGATCATTAAACCAGGTATTGGTACTTTTGGCAGTGTGGGCAGGTGCCAAGTCCTGCTGGAAAATGAAATCAGCATCTCTATAAAGCTGGTCCGCAGAGGGAATCATGAAGTGCTCTAGAATCTCCTGGTAGAGGGCTGCGCTGACTTTGGACTTGATAAAACACAGTGGACCAACACCAGCAGATGGCATGGCTCCTCAAATCATCACGGACTGTGGAAACTTCACATTGGAGTTCATGCAACTTGGATTCTGTGCCTCTCCAATCTTACTCCAGACTCCTGGGACCTTGATTTCCAAATGAAATGCAAAATTTACTTTCATCTGAAAAAAGGACTTTGGACCGCTGAGCAACAGTCCAGTTCGTTTTCTCCTTAGCCCAAGTAAGACACTTCTGACGTTGTCTCTGGTTCAGGAGTGACTTGACACAAGGAATGCGACACTTGTAGACCTTGCCCTGGATACATCTGTGTGTGGTGGCTCCTGTAGCACTGACACCAGCCGTAGACCACTCCTTTATGACTCTCCCCCAAATTCTTGAATGTCCTTTGCTTCACAATCCTCTCAATGCTGCGGTTATCCCTGTTGCTTGTGCACCTTTTCTACCACACTTTTTCCTTCCACTGAACTTCCCATTAATATGCTTGGATACAGCACTCTGTGAACAGCCAGCTTCTTTAGCAGTGACATTTTGTGACTTACCCGCATTGTGGAGGATGTCAGTGACTGTCTTCTGGACAACTGTCAAGTCAGCAGTCTTCCCCATGATTGTGTAACCTACTGAACCAGACTGAGAGACCATTTAAAGGCTTAGGAAACCTTTACAGGTGTTTTGAGTTAATTAGCTGATTAGTGTCTGACACCACGAGTCTACAATATTGAACTTTTTCTTAGTATTCTAATTTTCTGAGATACTGAATCTTAGGTTTTCATTAGCTGTAAGCCATAATCATCAAAATTTATTGAAAGAAATGCTTGATATATATTACTCTGTTTGTAATGAATTTAATGAGTTTCACTTTTTGAATTGAATCACTGAAATTTAACTTTTTGATATTCTAATTTATTGGGATGCACCTGTATATACAGTACATGTAATGAAAATGCAAAAAGCTGTGAGATGCTGTACAGTAATGTGGGCAACTGGAAGCCAGGTGGAAGTAGGTTCAAGAGGCACACTTCACCCACCAGATCGGACCTGTGTTACCCTAAAACATTGTCCCCTGTCCCCACCTTTATTTGCCTTCTGGATGCCCACATTGCTGTAGACAACTCAGTTTTTGTTGTATTTTCAATTCATGTATCCATTTATGATCTTTTTTTCCCATCTGCTTTGTTATGAAACATTGCTCTGATTTCATATGCTAGTTTTTTTTATATATATTTGCTTATATTTCTGCTATACTTATAATACAGTGCAACCGTTTGTCATTTGTACAGCATAAAGTTATTGTGCCGACTCTTATTCAATTACAATGTATTTGTATATTTGGCATTCATAAGGAAACCAGTCTAATATGTTACAGCACCCACAAACACTGTATTGTGTGCTTGCTACTTTCTAATTGTTCCTAGCTAGACCTGTGTAAATGTTCAACAGAAATCATACCTAAACTTCAGCTTTTTGATTTTGGCCAACAGGCAGGCTCTTTCTTGAAGTAGAGACATGCAATGTCACTTTTGGAATAAAATAAACTTACCTTTCTGTTCACAATCCTCTGCAGAAGTAGATGGAGCTGCACATGTGCAGCTCTATTTACGTTTCTGACACAATGCCAGTGTTGCCAGAATGAATGACTTGTGTGGGAATGGTGTCATCTCACAGCAGACAGCCGAAGATCAGCACCCAAATGAAGCTGGGTGGAAGATGCTGGTGCTGGCGAGGGTCCTAGAGTCCTTGGATCTGAGGCTTCCTTAGTTTTCTTCAGATTGAGAACATTTTCAGCAAATACATAAAATCCCTTTTAATCTTGCCAGCAATGTAGTATGAGCTGCACAGAACAATATCCCATCCTAGCTATCTTCTGTAATCTATCTGTTGCCCTGACCCCATGTAATGGAAATGAAAATACATGTTTGTAGTACATATCATGAAAGCAGGCTAGGGTGACCACAGCTCCTTCAATAGATACACTGGAGGAGTGGCATGGCTACCCAAGGACTGGAAGTGTGTATATGCAGCTGAAAATAAATCAAAGGAAGCTTGAAAAAAGCAAATTACACCAAGGGCTAATAATCAGCCATATATTACATTTTTGGTTTTCGGCTTAGATACAGGTAAATGTTTCCTAAGATGTGTTATCAATTCCTTCAATCAGGCAGGGAATTGATACTGCCACGTGTCAGATCCTCTGACTTCCGACCCTGATGTCATCAGTATGTTACTGCAGTAAATAGAAAAATCTTGCAAGATCGTAGGAGAAAGCTGCTGCATAGCCAACATCCTAGGTCAGGGTTTGCTATGCAGCGTCTTTCTCCTCTGATCTTGTGAGATTGTTTTATTTTCAGTAGTAACACTCATACCAATTCATACCGATTTGTTGTGGGTTGCACATGAGTCAGGGAATGTAACAATTCTCTGCTTTATTAACAGAAGGGATAACGCTTTTTGGGATGTATTGATTGTAGAACAGAATGGGGCTATTTTAAGCTGCTTTTTATGGACTGGATCTGTGACTAGACATTGCCTGTTATAGTGCCAGGGTCTCTGTAAGGAAAAATATTTAACCCATCTTTTTATCCTTTGTCTTTCATAGGCTTCCAGTCGGATGAAAACGCCTGTTAAATTTGTAACAACCACATCTGTGCTACCTTTTAACCCTGCAGCATTTTTAGAGGTACAGTGTTGACTGATAAATATTTTGTATGGTCCTCCCTTACCCAGGAGACCCAGAATTAATTTGTTACATAAAAAGTTTGAGGGTTTTTTTTTTTGTGGACTGTTCTATTCAATACATTACATCACATTTTTCACAAAGTAAGCAAAATAGTTACTGCTTCTGTATTTGTAAACACTAAATTATAGTACATGTTTGGATCCATAGTGAGTATGTCGTTTGCCAGTGGCTCTCCAAATTTTTGTTTACATTTTGGAACATTTTATGTGAATCTGTAAATTTGCATAAATTCCAACCATTTCATATACAGAAAAATGTTAAAGGAGAAGTTTGAGGCTTCAAAAAAACAAACCTACATACTCCTCTCCATGCTGCGGCATTAGTCTAATGCTGCCGCTTATCCCCTTCCAATTCTAAGCCCAAGAACTGAGTGATCACTTTACCACTGATCTCTCAGTTCTGAGTTCGCTCTGAGCAGAGAGCGGGTACTGTTAGTCACCAGTCTCTGTTCATTCCCCTCCAGCGCTTACCAAAGCGCTGGGCTGTTGATGGGGCAGGCACAGCTGGCTTCAGCTCTCGGCCGAGCATGGAGAACCAGAGTCAACAATCAATCAGGCATTTGCATGAATCCCAATAATATGGTTGGGATCCTTTCAGAGCCTGAATCTGCTCTGTGACATCAGCTGACAGCGGGCTTTAGCCCACTATTTGCAAAGTATGGGTCACGAAAGAGCAAAAATAAGTGCACCCCTGTGACCCAGCTTTGGCCATACTACTTTTAATATAGAAGGAATTATAAAGATTCCTTAATATAGAGGGAATTATAAAGATAAAAAATGTAGGCACATGTTTATCTCTGTGATAATATCTATGCTGTATTCCATGAAATATTTGTTTTACATTCATTTCTCTTCACACAGATAATTCTTTACTTAAGAATGTGCCTGGCTCACAGTGCTGGTTTGGACCCAACATGTCAGTCATTGGCAGATATGCAAGATCAAGCTCCAGCTGTGGGACGTTATGTGAGAGAACTAATGACTAATGGCTTTACCGATCCTGAGTCCACCTACTCTAAGATAGAAGACATGAACCCTGTGGAAATGTACATAAGCCTTTTGCAGCAACTGTTATCTTCAGCTGGAGGTAGCCACTAATCCTTACTAGTTCTTTTAATTTCATTTTTGTTAAACTTATAGGTGCAGTGCCTTCAAAATTAAACCATAGGGTGCATATGAGAAGCTCCGTGAATCCTATTCACTAGTTCACAGGTTCATTGTTTCATCCAGTGCTGTGTTGTACATCCATCCTCAGTCCATTTTATTGGTAATCTGGGCATTTGAGAATCCCTGCTTATGATTTGGAAGAGGTGTTTCCGAGCACACCCTCTCTTGGGGTCTTGCTGTCCCTAATTTAAAACAAGAAAATAACTTTTATGTGAATGGTGATAAAACAGGCAGCTAAGACAAAATGGTTTATACAGCAGAGATAATCTGGAGTACACTTCTTGTAACCCTTTGGGGTTACCTATAGATTTTTATTTCATAATTAGGCTATATGAGTGCTGCTTTGGACATTTGCAGGCACTTGTAGCCCTGTATTGCATTTTAATTTTTGGAATTCGTTTTATTTTTTCGAATTTACCCGAATTCAGAATTTTGAACGGATTTGAAAATATTTCTAACCTATTCGAAAATAATTCTATCCTTGCAATCCATGATCCACAATGCATATGTGTTTCTGATGGTATATGGGCTATATGTAGAGTTGCACGACCATATTGGAAATTTCTATTTTTTTCAGCAACATTTTCACCGTTCTTTTGTTGATCACTACTCACGTCACTATCACGCAGCTCACACCTTTTATTGTTTTGTGACGTATTCTGTTCTTTTAATTTGTTTCTTTTTTTATTATATTCTAGTCTAATATATTCTTGTCAAATTAATACTATAAGAAACTTTGGAAGACCGTGTTATTTCTATTTTATTTATTATTTCTCTTCTAATCTTTTCTATTCTAATTGACGCCGTTCTAATTGACTCTGTTCTTTTCTATTCTTTGATTTGCTATTCTAATTGATTTTATTTTTTTCTATTCTTTGATTTTCTCTTCTAATCTTTTCTAGTCTACTCTTTTCTATTCTAATCTCTTCCATTTATTCTAAACTATTACATTCTATTCTAATTGATTCTATCCTTTTCTATTCTATTCCTTTATTTTCTATTATTTTGGTTCTGTTTTACTCTTCTTTTTTTATTCCATTCTTTTTTTTTTTTTTTTTTTTTAATTCTGTTCTATTTTATTTTTGACTCTGATTTTTTTTCTATTCTGTTCTTTTATTTTCTATTCTTTTCTATTCTATTTTATTTTCTATTCTATTCCAATGTATTTGTCGAATTTCGGATGACAGTTATATTGTTTCTTTTTTATTCTATGCTATTCTATTATTTTTCTATTCAATTCTTGGATTTTCTATTCTAATCTAATCTTCTCTATTCTATTATTCTATTCCTTTATTTTCTTTTCTATTTTGTTCTTTTTTACTCTTCTATTCTTTTCTATTCTATTCTTTGATTTTTTTATTTTAGTCTTTTCTAATTGATTCTATTCTTTTCTGTTTCTTTATTTTCTATTCTATTTTGTTCTGTTTTACTCTATTCTTTTGTGTTCTGTTCTATGCTTTTATTTTCTTTGTTTTCGACTTTTTCGAATTCAAATCAATTTGAATTTTGTCCGAATTTGGTTTTGTTGTTTTGAATTCATTAATATTGTAATTCGGAATTCAGATATATATCAGAATCTCTGAATAACGGAAAATTCCTCCGAATTTAGAATCAGAATTAAACTAACCACACATGTCTAGTCAGTATTGTTTTCTTTTTCAAGATGCAGTCTCTGGAGCGCTCATTCTTCTTCTTTGACTACTTAATAATTTGCTGATCACAGATATGCATATAGTCAGTAAAATGTCCAGGTACCTGTTATGCCCAACCTTGTTTTGGTTCAGTAACAATAACATAGGAGCTTCTCTGAGTTCTGTTTTTTTTTCTTTTAAACCCCTAATATAGCATTGATTTGTTGTATATATGTCATTTCAGGCTTGCACGTTATGTATTGCCTTTTGGAAGTAGTGTCAGTGTATCCACAGAAGTTAACTACCACTCTGATGGACAAAGTAGACTGGATTAAAGTAAGAACTAGCTATCATCTGTGTCATAGGTTACTATGATATGTGTGCTCTACTTGTCAAATTGTGAAGTTTTCTCCCTACCCCAGGAAATTTGCATTTTATTTAAGCTTTTCCATCTTTTTTTTCTTGCTATTTCTTTCCTTCTTTCTAACAACCTTTATGTTTAATGCCATTTTTTTATAGAGTTTAATGATTTCTAACAAGGAAGAGATGCGGGAGCTTGCAGCTCAGCTGTATGCTGTAGTTGTTTCTACTCTACCTGGTTCTGAATTAAAGTCAAAACTGCAGAACCTTATCAAGAGTGCCAAGGATCTACATGTAAGTAATGAAGAGTCTCTTGTTCAGTTTATATTTAAGATACACTACTTGGAAGATATGCAAACTTTGCTTGCAACTGTGGGAAAAAATGTTTGAAGAACATACAGCAAAGTGTGGGTTTCTGTGGTTCAGATATGCAAGTCGTAATCCCCCATGCATTGTTTTATCAATATCGCAAAGGGACCCCTTACAGACACCTAAAAAGATCATTGGTTTCAGTGGTTTACTAACTTGAGAAATCAGAGGAAAGACTCCACTGGCCCCATGTCACTGACTCTGCTGAGTGACATTAGTGCTGGAACTATGCAGTAACTGTCAGGCAGGAGATCAAGCTCATACTAGTAACTTCCCGAGTAGCCCTAAAATCTCACAGAACCCTGGCTGGGAAAAAATGCTTTACTATATTAGTATTAATAAGCCCAAAAACAAAAATATATCATATTATGACTCATAAGTCTTTACAATGGTGGCTCTATTTATTTTCTTCCGTGTTTTATTTTAACATGGAGGTCCTACTAGTAAGTCTGTTATTTAACTCCTTTAATAGACCAAGTTGTTCAGCAAAGTGCATAGTTGACCATATTACATTGGCAGGGGTAATTACAATGGTCACATTTTATTCACTTATGTAACCCTCTATCCTGAAAGAAAAAAAAAAACTTTCTGTAATGCCATAGGCTGTAATGCCCGAGAAATGGTGCAACTTCTGAACCATGTGATCGGCTCTCACAGCAGTCACATGATCGAAAGCCTGTCCTGCTTACTCATCTTCAGAAGCCAAGATGGAGAGCTGTGACAGTTCAATCATTGTGGTGGGAGCACGCTGTGAGTGCATGCTCAGTACACAACCTCAGGATGCTGTGAACACATGCAGTGGCTGGCTGTTAAAGTTCACCTTTTGACATAAAATAATAAATGTACATGTATTTGCAGGTAAAAAAAATCAGCATTTATTATTTTTTGTTGCAGGAGCCTGTGAATCATTGCACCAGCGATCAGCATATTAACATGCAGGTCTCCTGCAGACCTGTCAGTATATCTGCTTGGCTGTACATCCCGTATGAACAAGCCGATACACTCTGAGAGGAAGAATCGATGAACTACCACATTGCTCACAACGTCATGGACTGCTAAGGCTGTCATGACTTGTAGTTCTCTTGTCGTTTTTTTTTGACAGCTAACGAGGTGAGAAGATCCCCCTTTAGCTGTCAAAGCGGGGGAGCAGGGGCTGTTCCTTTCATAACATGTTACATGATACACCCTGAATATGGGTGTAATATGTTATGAAAGGTGAACTTATCCTTTTAAAGCCCACTTTTCCTGCCACCACCACATAAATGCATTACGTGCTTGGCACAAGGTTAAAGGCTTTCTCCCTTTTTATTACTTACAGGATCCCTCCTAAACCCACAACTCCATCTCCTCATTTTGCCCTGGGACATCCTGGACCTGCCAAACCTTCTCCCCCACTCATTGGTTTTAGAAGCTGCATATTACCACTACCTTTAATTCATAAAGACCTTACAAATCTAAACCAACCTTTACTCCTTATTTCCTCCATTGACTGGCACTGTATTCAATGTATGTTCTCCTAACTAATTTCTTCTGTACCTATATTTTTTCTTCTGTTTCTATAAAAAAAAAAAAATTACCAATGAAATACCTAGGAGTTAACCAGGGCTTAAAGTGTATATATAGCCAAAGCTTTTTTTTTTTTTTTTTTTTTTTTTTTTTTCAGTTTTGGATAGAGTGGTGAAGGATTAGAACCCTTGTAAATTTTTATTGTCTTTTTACCTGCTAAATAGACTTACCCTCCCTATAAAAAATAAGTTTCTATTTTCAGGTTTGCTTCAGAAACTCCTGTGTTAAACAAATTAATACATAAAACATTGCGGCTGCCCCAAAAGCTACAGCTAATTAAATGTAAAAAAAAAAAAACCAAACAAAAAACGCTTAAACGAGCATTGAATCTGAAATACCCTTTTCAGATCTTCAGTGCTGAAATAACAGCAGTTGACAGCAGTTCAGCTACACAGATTGTAGAATATAAATTATGGGATATATTTGACTGTTTTATGCATTGTAATAATATACTCATTTAATTTATGTGGTTCTATCTACATATGGTTTACCTATTTTGTCTTTCGGTTTGTACTGTACCACATGGTATAAACATATGATGTCACAGCAAATGATCTGAGATTCACTTGGATGAGCTCCTACTATGTTTGTTCTCCACAGATTGATCATGGAATTGGTCCCCTTCTCTTACACCCCGGTCACATCCAGCCCGAGTTTGAAATCGTGCAACTTACAGTGAAGTCGTGCGTTTTCAAAATCAGGGGACGTGCCGATTTTCAGGTGTGATTTACAAGTCATCTGACACAGATATCTATGCAAATCACACTGAAAGTAGTGCATGCACTACTTTAGAAATCAGTGCGGCTCTGACCAAGTCAGAACCGCACCGATATGACAGCTGTTATTGCAGACAATAGGGTGCGACTTGGCATGCGATTTGCAAGTTACATGGCATGCAAATCGCATGCCATGTCGCACTCAGTGCGACCGGGGTCTTAATGTACAAACCGCAAAAAAATTAGTATGCTGCATTATTTCACTATAGGCTAGAAAAATAATTTCCAGTGACCTTAGGTGAATACCTTGTGCCCTTTGTCATGCTTTTTAATTGTGGCTAATCTCTTGTACAAAAGCTACAAGGTGGCATCCTGATAAAATATGTATTTCCAGGTAACCATTCAGGTTTCATATATCACATTGCCTACTGCTGATATAAAAATTGGTCATTTGCTATCCATCCACCACTTACCCTCCATTTCCCAAAAAGTACTAAAATGTGAATCTTAGGAATTCCATTCTAATAGAATTCTCAAACTTTTTCTGATATTCACAGAACCCAGAGGCTCAGCATGGTTCTATCCTGGCATTGGGGTACCTGATTGGGAGATATTTAGATAAATGTCACACAAGTAAAGAAGAGCTGCAAGATATGGAGCCATCAGGATCTCTCTCTATATATAATAAGGATGAAATCATCCAGACTTGTGTGGAAACCATTGGTGAGACAAACTGAATTTTGATTTATACCAGTACATTTGGGCAAAATGTGTTGTATACAGATGCAATGCAATATCATTTGGTATTACATCTGTCAGTGACCTTTCTAATTTAATAAAAATGCACATAAAAGTATGTTTTGTTTTTCCCTCCTTGCACAGGCATGTTTTTGGACAATTCATCCCCTTTGTTGTCGGTTGCTGCAGCTACAGCTTTAGGAGAGATTGGACGGAATGGGTCCCTTTCCATACCTGATGAAGGCCCTGGCCTCACCAAGAGGCAGCTTGTGGAAAATCTATTGGGCAGGATAACATCTGGCAAAGAAACTAACAAGGTCAATATGCAATTAATTTCTGTTTGCCCACAAGATCTGTTTTACCGTTCTAATTTTTTAATAGGAAGTCAGAAGGGAATATTTATTGGTACAAATTAAATTTAAATTTCAATAAATATAATTTACTGGGATATATGTCTACAGTGTTGAGGTTAGTGGAAATGTATTCTGCCACTGAATCTAATTTCTATTATGGTATAAAGGACGAGGTCCCAAAATAAAAACAAAGTATGATCAATAAAACAGGTTAAGATTCCATTAACACATCAGTTATTTAAGTCAAAGTGGACTTTTGAGGTGCCCCAAGAGATCACAACATAGAAACCGGTTTTAAAACATGAACCTTCAACATATTTTGTGGTACTTTAGTGACCACTTCATCAGGAAAAGGTGTACCGTACATTGGATAAAATAGATAAAAATATGACAAAACATTTTCTATGTGAATCCAAAGGGTGGAAAAGACCGTGCTCAAAAGAAAATAAAGAAAAACTTCCATCTTTTAATGGAAATTAAAATTATCAACCTACAGAGGACTGAATTTAAAGACACCCTGAAAATCAAAGCAAATTAATGATGCAGCAGGCTAGTCCATTTTGCTGAAATTTCATTGCAGCAACTCAGAATGGTATTCAGTAGTTTGTATGGCCACCATGTGCTTGTATGCATGCCTGACAATGTCAAAGCATGCTCTTAATGAGACAACGGATGGTCGTATGGGGTATTACCTCCCAGATCTGGGCCAGGGCATCACTGAGCTCCTGGACAGTTTGAGGTGCAACCAGGTGGCGTTTGATGGACCAAAACATGATATCCCAGATGTGTTCTATTGGATTTAGGTCAGGCGAGTGTGGGGGTCATTCAATGGTATCGATTCCTTCATCCTCCAGGAAGTGCCTACATACTTTCACCACATGAGGCCGGGCATTGTTGTGCACCAGAAGGAACCCAGGAACCACTGCATCAGTGTAGGGTCTGACAATGGATCCAAGGATTTCGTCTCAATACCTAATGGCAGTCAGGGTCTATGCGTCCCTCCATGGATATGCCTCCGCAGACCATTACTCACCCACCACCAAAACGGTCATGCTGAACGATGTTACAGGCCAGCATAACATTCACCACGACTACTCCAGACCCTTTCACATCTGTCACGTGCTCAAGGTGAACCTGCTCTCATCTGTGAAAAGCACAGAGTGCCAGTGGCAGACCTGTCAATTCTGGTGTTCAGTGGCAAATGCCAATCAAGTTCTATAGTGCCGGGCAGTGAGCACAGGGCCCACTCTAGGATGTCGTGCCACCCTCATGAAGTCTGTGTCTGTTTGTTTGGTCAGAGACATTCACACCAGTGACCTGCTGGAGGTCATTTTGTAGCACTCTAGCAGTGCCCATCCTCGCACAAAGGAGCAGATACCCGTCCTGCTGATGGGTTAAGGACCTTGTATGTCCCTGCCCAGCTCTCCCAAAGTAACTGCCTGTCTCCTGGAATCTCCTCCATACTCTTGAGACTGTGCTGGGAGACACCGCAAACCTGGCAGTGGCACTTATTGATGTGCCATCCTGGAGGAGTTGGACTGCCTGTGCAACCTCTTTAGGGTCCAGGTATTGTCTCATGCTACCAGTAGTGACACTGACCCTAGCCAAATGCAAAACAGTCAGAAAAGATGAGTAGGGAAAAAAATGTCAGTGGCCTCCACCTGTCATACCATTTCTGTTTTGGGGGTCGTCTCATTGTTGCCCATCTAGTGCATCTGTTGTTAATTTCATTAACACCAAAGCAGCTGAAACTGATTAACAACCCCCTCTGCTACTTAACTGACCAGATCAATATCCCAGGAGTTTAATTGACCTGATTCTATACTCTGATTAAAAAGTGTTCCTTTAATTTTTTTGAGCAGTGTACATACAATAAACATATGTATTTAAAAACTATTGTAGATAACATTTATGAAAATCAAAGTTAAGTGTTATGGTTGTATGTATAATAAACTATGCATTAAGTGATGGTTTGTTCTGTGGTAATTTGCGATGATTGTAGGAGTATCTCATATCAAGCATCCCAGCATATGGTGGAGTGATAATTTTGCATGATGCAGATTGCTGATGGTAATAATTCCCAGCCCAAGAATAGTGGGGCTGTACCATATGTCCATATATACTGTATGTATAATTACACTGTAACTATAACCACTTGGCGACTTCCCACCTGCAATGTACTGCTGGCGAGTGACTGCTGTAGATAAAGCAACATACCTGTACGTCGCTGCCCACTTCCGGGTTTAGGGCGCACGCATGTGTGCCCCCACCCGGCACCCACTGTGATTGTACATAACGGGAACCTGTCAGCAAGTACCAGCCAATGATTTATGCCCACGACCTGATGATTGGCTGTGTGCAATCACAGCCCAGATCTCTGTGTTGGTAAACAGCACAGTTCTGTACAGAGCGATCTGTCAGTTTCTCATCCCTGCAAAGCAAGAATGACAAACTAAGAGATCTAATTGTAAAAGTAGCACACTTTACACATAGGCACACATTTAACCCCTTGATCGTCCTAGATGTTAACCCCTTCCCACCAGTGACATTAGTATAGTGACCGTGTATAGTATTAGCACTGATCACTGTAATAATGCCACTAGTGATGTCAGTGGCAGTTAGTCAGTGCCCCCCAGCATCAGTTAATGCCAGATTGCCTACTGCACTTTCTCAGTCCTGTTATAAGTCACTGCCATTAGTAGTATAAAAAATAAAAATTGCAGTATATATACCATAGTTATTAGGTGCTATAACTTTCATGCAAACCAATCAATATACACTTATTTGGGTTTTATAGCAGAAATTAAAAAAATATTGTACTTTTTCAAAAGTTTTGGTCATTTTTCATTTATATCTCAAGAAAATAAAAAACTCAGTGGTAGTCAAATACCGCCAAAAGAAAGCTCTATTTGTGTGAAAAAAAATTATAAAAAATTTGTTTGGGTGCAGGGTTGCATGACTGCGCAATTACAAGGTAAAGTAGTGCAGTGCCAAACAGCAAAAAAAAAAAAGCCTGGTCATGAAGGGGGTAAAAACTTCCAGAGCTAAAGTGGTTAATAAAGCCTTCTCCAGAACATGGCCCAATACATGGAATATAGCCCAAAACATGCCAGTTATCATATAATATTGCATTGTACATTCTGCTCATCTATACACACATATGTGCATAAAGATAATATTCCTAGCCCTGCCACATAATCTACAGGCACAATATACACCAAGACCTTTCGTATTTTTCACGTTTTGTCTCTATATTAAATAGTTAGTGATGGTGGCTTTCCTCTGTGTTCTGTCTTTGTTTTCATAATTGGGTAGGGAGAACCAACATAGTTTTATTTCAAAGTATTCAGAAGTGATTATCTTGGGGGAAAAAAATATATATTTAGTAAATGAGAAAATTTACCTTTTTATTGGGTGGGATCTGTGTGCATTCCTTCAGCCAAGAGTATACTGATTTGGCAGAGTCTGCACACTTCTTGTTTATTTTGTATGCCTTTGTGACAGGACTTGTGGTGTTTCCTCTGCTTCCCTTCTAGTTAATGAGCATGTACAGAGAAATAGCTGCAGATTGGTGCATCCAGTTGAGGTAGCTAAATAATGTTTACTGGAAGCGGAATCTTTTCCAGAGGAAGGGTTGGTTAATGACAGGTTGTGGAGGTGCTAAAAAACAAAACAAAAAAACAGAAAATGAAAACACACACAAACATTAAAGACTTATCAGTTTTATTTGAGGGGGAAGGTGGGGAAATCTCGGTCCCTAAAAAGAAATGATGTTGCTATTGTAGAAGCATGTTCGGCAGTGGGCGATTTTATCCTGTCCGCTGCATGGGTGTGAGATCAGATAGATCATAAATAAAAGCGGGGAATGGATAGATATTTTTAATTATTCATTTATCCATTGTCTCCTATTTATTGACTATCTGATCTTACACCTATGCAGCTTTTTGATTGCAGAGGACAAGTTAAATTGACCACTGAACATGCTTCCATCTTGTTTTCTTATTTTGAAGGACTAAGATTCCCCCCTCAGATAACACTGTTCAACTTTCTTTTTTTTTTCTCTCTTTAACGAGCCCTACCTCATCTTTTGCATATTTTTTTATTAATGTTTCCTCTAATTTTTTTTCACAGGCCAAAGAACGAGCCATAAAGACATTAGGTTACTTTCCCGTTGGAGATGGAAATTTCCCTCATCAGAAGATGTTGTTGCAAGGACTCATGGAGTCAGTGGAAGTAAGTTGCTGAGTTCTGTATTGTGTTTACCTCCCCAGTTCTTTGCACTTTTTAAAAGTGAATTGCTAATATCAGCCTATTAGCCTCCTTAATTAGAAAATAATGCCTCATGGCCTTAGACAGTATTTCCTAAACTTTGGCTTGTGGAACAGTTAATGCCTGCTAGGGATTTTTATTTATGATGTGGATAGAAGTTTCTGCTTTATGCAAAGTGGCAGTGGTTGTCTGGGCATCAATCTGACCAGCAGCATCATGCCCAATGCTGTGTGTAGTGTTCCAGCAATGACTCCATCACAAAAAGCAGGGTGGGACATGGAGTCTACACAAAGGTAGATGCTAAACACCAATAATGGGGCACCATTCCTCTGACTGACACCAATGCTAGGGCATAATATTCCTCCCACTGGCACCAATACTAGGGCACTAGATTCCTGATACTGACAACAATGTTGAGGCACTGTTTTATGATCACTGACACCAATGCCGGTCCACTATATTCCTCCCGCTAATACCAGCAAGCGATGGGGCACTGTATTCTTCCCACTAACACCAATAGTGGGTCACTATATTCCTCCCACTGACGCTAATGTTAGGGTATTATAATGCTTCCATTGATTCTAGTGTTGGAGCACTGTGTTCCTGCCACTGACACTGATGTTGGGGTACTATATTGTCCACTGATGCATGGGCATATTTTTACTTCCACTGATGCTGGGGCATTTTACTCTTCTTAGTCACAGTCCGGACCAAACCGTTTTATAATGCAGTGGCCTGTTTTTTTTTTTATTTTTTGTTTTTTTTTTGTTTACCCCATTCTTCAACTATTTGAAAATGGCCTTCCCGGGTAAATGTGATCTCCCCAATGGAAGAACTCATTCACATTGGCCAGAATAACTTGGCCTTCTTCCTCTAAGCTGGTACCAGATGGCACTTTTACAAATACTCTGCCACATATCGTCACACAATGCGACTACCTTCCCAGACTTTAAAGTCTGGATAATCAACCCCCTTTCTCTTGTGTGGACTGAAACAGGCCAACTTACACCTAGTACCACACTCAACTTAAGTTACGAAACAGTAACAAGCTCCTGCTTGGGCATCTATAGGCATTCATGGTGGGGTGTTTGGGCTTCCTTCGTTCCAAAATAAAATGTGATATTATATGTGGTGGCTGCATTTGTTGACTTTTTTTCCTAGTTTTTTGGGGGTGGTTTTCACCTGGTGATCTTGCCAATAACTTTCTTTTTAAATGGAAGAGAGCAGTGTTGTTAGCATAGGCTGATTACTCCTGACTTATACTACAGAACACCTTGCCCTCTACTTATCTCCTTATCATGGAGGGGATATGTTCTATACATAATATAGGTAACCTGGGCAGGGCTGATAAGACTTTGATTTAAGGGCAGCAGAGGCACTGTGTTATCTAACTGCAGGAAGTTATGAACTCTGTACTGGCAGGATCAAATTTTGTTTTTTTTGTGTGCTTGCTTAGCAGATTAAAGGGAACATGTAGGAAAAGTTGGTTGTTAGATTTTAAATACTTGAATACCCTACTGTAATTTTTTTCTTTTTACCCAATTAAAACTAAATTAATTGTAGTTAAAATTTTCTCCTTTTTCAGGCAAAACAAATTGAGCTTCAGTTTACAATAGGGGAAGCCATCACTAATGCAGCTGTTGGTAAAAAATCTGCAGCAGCCAGAGATGTTTGGATGGTTGCTGAAGAAGACTATTGCCCACGTGCTGGTAAGTGTAGTTCCTCCTTCACATGTGACATGTTGTACAGACACATGTCTTCTTTGCTTAGATAGCCAAAAACAGAACAGTTAAAGTGCACCTTTCCTTATTTTATAATAAAATACCTTACCTGCTCTGTGCAATGGTTTTACACAGAGCAGCCCCAATTCTCTTCTTCTGGAATCCCCCTGCGGCGCTCCTGGCTCTTCCTCTTTGGCGAGTAGCCCCATAGTCCCTTTTTATGGGGGGAACTCGTGTGGGCTCGCTCCCAAGCCACCCTGTTTGCATCTGTGGCACTGCTTGGTCCCGCCCCTTGCTCTCATCACAGAATTTGATTGACAGGAGTGGGAGCCAGTGACTTCTGCTGCTACCTAACTGCCCTGTGAGGAGAGAGAGAGCGAAGAGAGCCTCTGCTTTCATGCACAGCGCTGGATCAAGATCGGGCTCGGATAACTATAAGGGCTCGTTCACACTTGACTGTTTTACCAACGCTTGCCAAACGCTGGTCTGGCGTTTGCCGAGCGTTTTTTAATGCTCCGCAGACACCGCATGTGCAGTTTAGCGGCGGTTGCTAGGCCTTTGCCGAGCGTTAAAAACGCCCCACAAACGCCTATAATGAAGTTTGAATGGTGTTACCACTCCGCAAACGCCCCGCAACCGCATCGCAAATGCCGGCTGGGTGTTTGCGGAGCTGCACCATAGACTAGAATAGGAGGCTTCAACGCCTCCTGACTCGACCAGAGGCGTCCGTTTTGCCGCGACGCTAACGCTCCCGTTAGAACAGCACCATGTGCTGCAATGTGCAGAATTGTCCGAGGTGTTTGGGAAGCAGTAAATACGCTTCCCAAACGCCTCTCTGCCGCCTGCACACAACGCAGCCTATGGGCGGTGAAGGGGGGACCCTGTGACACAGAAGGTTTTTTTTTTTTTACCTTAATGCATAAAATGCATTAAGATGAAAAAAAAACCTTTAGGGTTTAAGGAGTTGAGATGATGGTTATTTGGATGTAATATCTATACCCTAATAAAATGTGCAATATTCAAAATTGTTTACATAAATTTAAATTGAAAGTATATACAAGTATCAAAGGTCACTAAAACATAGCTTAGATTTATGATGACCTGGTTTGCTGTTTTAACTGTCAGTGCCTGCACATCATAAAAGGCTAATTTTTGGTACCAAATAAACTGTGTTGTTGCAGCAAGTCACGTACATAGGTGTTAATGTGCGCAAAATAAGTAAAGAAACCAAGCTAAAAGTAAAAGATCATGGTGTACCCATGCAGGGGTGGTATAATCAATCATAACACGAATGGGGGGGGGGGGGTGGATCTATTACGGGGTTATATCAATTTCTTCCGCAAAATGGTGGAGCATAATGATAAACGATTCCCACTCAAGAGTTGGGCCAGTTGTGAGGTGAATCAGAATACAGTTAGTCCAGCCAAGATTGCCATGTTTAGGGGAATTTATGCTTATCTTCTAAAACTGCTGTTAATTTTTCATTGATGAAGATGCCCTGAAGTTATTTAACTTCCTCAAATTAGGAACTGGTGATCTTCATGCACATGTTATAGTTTGTTTCATAGCCATAAAATTATAAGAGATTAGGATGTGAGCATGCCGTGATATATCATTTATTTGTCTGTGGAGGAGGGTTTTTTCAGAGGTTGATTTGTGTGATCGAATGTATCATAGTGTATACCCTTATCCATTAGTGTTGCATTGTTGGGCAAGAAAACCGTATATGGTACAATGCGCCCTCTGCTCCACAACCTTGAAAGCATGATGATGGGTAAGTAGGAATACATTTGGCTGGTGTGGAATACCATTGAGAGCGGACTTTTTATGAGTTTTCCAGAGCTTGTATATTACAGAAATATTTAGAGGTAGCCTGCCAGATCTTCACCTAGTCCTCAAGAGAAAGGGTTTCATTAAACTCACTCCCACCTGGTTGCAGCTATTTTAAATAGGCACTCAAAGCTCGTAAGCGGTTTTCGGGGTGGTGGGTTTTATGAGTTTTTTTTTTTTTTTTTTTTTACCTGGGCTTTAACAAAGTGATGCATTTTTAAGTAACGGAAAAGTTAATTTGAAGGAAACTACATAGGTGTACATTCCTTTGACCGTTAAGAGAATGGATCATTACAAAACTGTAAGAGATCCACCAGGATAACGCATGTTTATCAGTCTTACCAGGAGCGAACATTAGACAATTAAGCAGTTGGTGTAGAAGTAAGTTGGGGGGATACCAAATCAAACCTTCTGTGTATTTCACAGAATCCAAAGTATGTAGTGTATGCATTTTAAAATAGGGTTGGGAGGTTTAGGCCGAAAAGATGGAGGAAGCCACACAAGAGAAGTCAGTGGAATTGTGTGTCTGGTACTGTATAGCAACCATAGCTAGAGAGACAGGTCCTTATTCAAAAACTCTTGAAGCAACGTGGTAACTTGGGCCGCTACATAATTTGGTATATATTAGGGACCCTTAGTCGGGGTCAGGTGGATTTCTAGATAAAGTTTAAAACATGCTTTTGTACTATATGCAAGATGTGGCAAGGTATTAGAATTGAAAGAACCCAGAATGGGTAGAGTAGTTTGGGCAAATATGTGCTTAGTCAAAGAAAGACCTGTGACTCCATGAGGAAAGTAAGCTTTGTAGATGTCTGAGTAGTGGGGGGAGGTTAGTTCAGCATAAAAAAAATTGTATTCACGGATGGGCGGAATTCCCAAATATTGAAGGGTGCAAGACAGTTGGAAAGGGAACTGGGTTTGGACCGATTTTGAGAGGGTCAGATGAGAGAGTAACATTCATTGCATTAGACCTGGATAGGTTTACACGGAGGCCCGATAGAGCCGCAAAGCTGGAGAGATGCGACATGAGGTTGAGGATATGCAGGGATGTAAGAGGTAACAAAATATTGGCAAATGGGACAACTTTATGGTGGATCCCAGCTAATTTGAAGCCTTCATTGTCAGAGTGGCAATGTCTTTGGATTGCAATGGGTTCAAGTGCCAATACTGATTGTACTGAAAATAAGACCTGGACAGTGTGTCAAACACCTTGCACATATCAAGTGAAAGGAGCAACAACAAGCATAATGGTTCAGCAGGATAGTGGACATTATCAGACGCCTGGTGTCTGGGGATGAAACCAACCTGGTCTCCAGGATCAGGGCTGGTATTACAGTTCAGTCCGGTAGCAAGGGTCTTTGTCAGAGATTTAATGACTATGTTTAGTAAAAATAATGGGATAGTAATTCAACAGTGTCTGGGTGTCCTTTGTTGGGTTAAGAGATCATTACTATGTGGGCTTTCAACATCTAGGGAGTGAGTTGGTCGCCGTTCCATAACTGATTAAAGGTTTTTGTTAGAATGGGTAACACTATCACTGAGCTTTTTAGAAAATAGGGCAGCGAATCTGTCAGCCTCTGGTCTTTTTTGGGCTTTTAATTTTTTGAAGGTGCACCAGACTTTGTCTTCTGTTATGTCTGCTTCTAACATAGCAGTTTGGTCTTCTGTTATTATTGGGACGGGAGTATTGTTCAAGAAAGTGGAGATTTCAGGAGGTGCCTCCTGAGATCCTGCGTACAGTTTGGCAAGATAATAATAGTATTCATCAACAATGTGTTTGGGATTATACATACGCATGTGTGTGCTGATTTTCAAGGTAACATAAAAGTCTAATTTCAATCTAATAATTTTAAATTGTGCCTTCCTTTATTTTTGTTGCAATTTGTGTTGCTTTGATTTGCCAAGATAGCGTAAAAGCACCTAACAACTGTATCTGTTTGTTTGACTTTTATCATTCAAATAGATGAAAAGCACAATGATGTGGTCTCATGGGTTTTGAACCAGGTTCTTGACAAGCATGTCGTCAGTGTAAATCCACATGTTCGGCAGGCTGCATGTATATGGTTGCTATCTCTAGTGAAGAAACTGAGTGAACATGTAGAAATAAAGGTTAGTCTTTTTGTGTCTTTTGCCTAATTCATCACATGATGAAATGGTTGGCTTTACAGTAAGCTAAGATGAAATATGATCTATTCTGTTTGTTCTATTTCCTCTCTGCAAAGTTAAATCAGATGACTTCACTTATCATTGCCAATGATCTGACGGCAATGTACTTGCCCCACAAAAACCAAGCAGGGTCTCCCATTCTTCTGAAGCTTTGGTAAATGTAGGTCAGCTACTGAGCCCAACTAAAAATGTGATTTATTTTTTCTCAGTGGTATATGGATTTATCACCAGTGGCAGAGTGCCTTTTAAGGGGGGTTACTTTCCTTGTAATTGTATGCTGCTGCTTGTCTGTTCGTGCAGTAAATCTATTCAGTCTGACACACCAGAAAACCATTATAGCCAATAGCCATTTCTTATCAAATGATTTCTTATGTATACTGATTCCGATCACATTAATGGTAATCGCAAAGTAAACAAAAGATTTCCAAGAAACACTTACCAGCCAGCTTGCAAAACTACCAATTTGGCCCTGTCTAACAGTATGCGTTGAAAACAGAGGGTTTTGTTTGCATACATTTGCAAATACATGCTTAAGCCATAGTCCAACGTCAAGGGTCCTCTATACTGTTTACTGTGGACCTAACTAAAATTTCCAAAGCCTACATAGTGGGAGCACATGTGTAAATGGATAGGTTAAGGGCAGGTGTGCCTGGAGGAGCCCATCCTTCTTTAAAGGTACAGGGATGCACATGACGCCCATCTATACCTAAATGACAGCAAAGCCGTCCAGTGCATCCCTGTATCCAATTTAGCCAACTACAAAAAAAAAAAATCCAACCGTTCCAACCTATAACCAGCCTTAGCAGCAAGGTGCACATGGAATGGAAATGCACATTGCAAAACAAACACAAGATTTCCCAGCAACACTTACCTGACAGCTTGCAAAACAACCAATTTGGCCCTAACAGTATTCGTTAAAAACAGAGGGTTTTGTTTGCACACATTTGCAAATACATGCTTAAGCCACAGTCCCATGTCAAGGGTCCTCTATATACTGTGGACCTAATTTAAAATTTCCAAAGCCTCCATAGTGAGAGCACATGTATAAATGGTTAGGTTAAGGTCAGGTGTGGCTGGCTGGTAAGTGTTGCTGGGAAATCTGTGATGTACATTGCCTTTCCATGTGCACCTTGCTGCTAAGGCTGGTTATAGGCTGGGATGGTTGCTTTTTTTTTATTCCACATTAATGGTATCCTCATAAATTCTACAGATGCCATCATATTTAATCCATTTAACATGCAGGCCATTAATGTGCAGAGAGGCTTGCGACTAAGCTGTTCCCTACAGATGTAGCATATGATGGGTAAGACCAGATACAGTGGGCTCCCTTCACTAAAGCATATCGCCTGAGGTAGTTAGGTGATCTGACACATTTTTGATGAAAATGTAAATTCACTATCCCTTTGTAATATTTACCTCAAAAAAACAAAAACAGTAAAATAATTCCTAAAATGGTGTTAGTCAGTTCACTAAAGGAGGTAAATAAATGCATGAGTTAAATAAGTAATAGTCCAGTCTTGCGGTAGTTAAGGAACGTAAACATATAATAGCCTATTTTGAGTAGTCTCTACCTTTTTGGATATAGTATGTAATAGTAATGCACAGAAACCTAATTATGGAAAACACAAATATTGGGGTCGATTTACTAAAGGAAAATAAATTGCACTTTGAAAGCTGGTGCAGAGTTTAGGAAATGAATATCCAATCTGTAGAAAGAATACCCAATCACATTTAAGAGGGGAAAAAAAAAAAACAGCATTTTTGCTTTCACATGACTAGATGTTGGAAGTCAGCTGAGCTTCCCCTCATTTACTAAGCTCTGGCGCAACTGCACTTACAAAGTGCACAGTCTATTTCCCTTCAGTAAATCAACACCGTTACATGTAGTAAAATATATCTTCTGTCATTTCAACAGATGTTCAGAGACTTTTTTGTGTATATACAAGCATATACATCATTTGCTGCAAAAAACTCCCAATCACTCCAAACATAATACAATGTACATGACTATCACTTGGTCTAATCCCTTATAACATACTTACCAGAATTGGATTAGGAATAGACAAGTATTCTTACAAAAGTGTGCAACTTGAGCTGTTAGGAGGGGGTTGTCATCAACTGGAAGGCTTGACAGATGGATACTAGAGTAACACTTTCAAGAGCATCAGAGAATGATGACAAAACAGACCTGTCCAAAGATATAGCAATGAATGTGCCAAATATCACAGCAAAAATTACTTGAAAGCGTACTTAATGACCGAACATTTTGGATAGAGTAATGGAGAGTTGGATCCCCTGGCAATTTTTTTTGGCTATCTGTGCCCCATTGGGGAGATTTCCCCACTATTAGTGTTCTGATGCGGGGATTTCTTTTCCTGTCACTTTCAGTGATTAGGAGAAACAGTAAAAATAGACAGATTGAATCTCCCTAATGGGGACACAGCACTAAAAACTAAATATCGCACAGTTCGATGAAATACATCATGCCTTATTTTAGTATTTTTTTTTGTGAATTACCAGAACATTTTTGAAAAACTAAGCGATTTTATCTCAGATCATATAGGAAAAAACCCCACTTCTTGAATTGAGCCCAGTATGTTTAGGTGAAATACGTCTGATAGACCTGCTAATACTGTTTGAACAACATCAGGTTCATTCAGAATATCCATAATATAGCCATGTGGTTGGTTTTATACCTGCAGTAGAGAAAAAAAGGCATTATTGCTTCCTGCGCTGCCTTTTGGGCACTGAGAACATCAAAATGTATTCTATTGGATACACCCGTTGCATATACCCCAGTAAGCCCAGTCTAGTTTTGTGTGCTTAGGCAGTAGGATGTCTGTGCTGTATACCCCAATGAACTGCAAACAAAAAGGATCTTACAGTAAATGCAAACAATTTTTCATAATCTGGTGTTAGCTTTTTGTGCATGTTGCTATTCTAATTCTGTATTTTTATCACTCTTTTAGACAAAGCTTAAGGAAATTCAAAGTGCCTTTATATCTGTTTTATCTGATAATGATGGTATGTATTTTCTTGCAGATGTCATTTATCAATTTGAAATGTTTATTACAAGATAGTATTTATTACACAGTGGTGATGGTGCATTGTATAGAACTCCAGTCAAAACAATTCTTTGGTTTTTGGATTGAGTGGTAAAGGGTTATAACTTCTGTCAGCTGTTTGGCCCCTTTGGTGGGTGTCATTTCCTGTTTGGTGTCAAAAAGAATAGGGAGTGAAGTTAAATGTCCCCAATGGCCACACAGACAACTATAACACATTTGTGCTTAGATTAGAAAAGATTTTGAATCTTTTTTGGGTTTATATTGCTGCTAATTCATCTGGGGAAGGGTTCACCTCCCTTTTTTGTCAGTGAGTGTCAGACTGAAGTGATGGTAAATCGTCTCATTGAGAACACAAACTGCAATTAAAATCTGACAGATGTTTTAATGCTAATTTTCGCCAAAAACAAAAGGAAAAAAACGTTTTGACTAAAGGTGGGCTTTAACATCATCATCTAGTTGTTAGCTTGAATTATTATCTGTATGACTGTGTGATGACTATTGTGATATGACTGTATAACTGATAAAGTCTCTAATACAAGATTTAGCTCTGTAATAAAAAAAACAGGGAAAATGGGTGGTTTCTGCTCTTTACTAAATGTATGCATTTTTGGCAGCTGGTGTCCTATGAAGAATTGAATGCTAAATTTCTGCAGGCTGCAGTACTGAGTGAATAAGCTCTTGTGTTGTATATACACATTGTATCTGATGATGCATATGAATGGAGTATGAGTGGATGCAAGGCAGTGGAAGAACTCTTATTCTGTTTGACGGTCCTTATTGTCTAAGCAGGGTTTTAATTTTTAAAGGCTTATAAACCTTATCGTGTTTTTTGTAGCCTGTATTAATATAGGTAATGTTTGGGTGTTCCAGTACAAAGGGGGTATGCATTATCTTTAGAACTATGGTATAATACCTGTATGCCGTGTAGTTTTGTTATGGCATGGATTATGGCATATTTAATAGAATTTGTCTATAATGAAGTATCTGTAGTATGAAATAATTTTAGATATTTTCTTAACACTGTTTTATAGATTGTATTGCCATGTGTTTTCCATACATATACTGGTATTACAGTTTTGCAGAATTTAACTTGTAAGCGATAATTGGTGAATACTTTTAATAAAGGTTTTTTCTCTTGTGTGTGATTGATAGAGAGAGGGGGACATCTGTCATAATTTTATGCAGTTAATGTCTCAGTCCATTTATCAGCCTAACCCCTTTGAGTCCATTGATAATTGCAAACAATCTGTTGCAGAACTTAGCCAAGATGTTGCATCGAAAGGTCTTGGGTTGGTATATGAACTGGGCACTGAACAAGACCAGCAGGAGCTCGTGTCCATACTTGTGGACACTCTTATGACTGGGAAAAGGTACTGTTAATACTTATATATTGTGTGGCATATATGTAATTACCTTATTATTTAGTTGAGGGTAGTCTAGTGATACTAGATTGTTCGAAATATTTGCACTATGTTTGTCATGTCTATAGTATATAAAGTGTATGTACAGGCAATTTTTTTTTTTTAATTTTATTTTTGTATAGAGTAGAGAAGGGTTAACCCCTCTGTTGGTTTTTCTTTTCTTTTTTTTCTTTTTTCTTTTATGACTGTCTGCGTCCCTTCTGGGAGATCTCTCCCATAACAGATGTCCTGGTTGAAAAAATTACCTTCACTTTCTGTTGGTTTCCTACTTGTTTCTGTACCAGGAATAATGTAACCAGGATCAATAAAGAGGGGTAGTCTTAGTGGGGACACAAACAGCAAAAAAAAGTGGCGGTTTGTAAACGTTTTAAAGCAGAAATTTTACCAATAGCAACTTCATACAAAATAATGTTCTTTAGCAACATTAATAATTATGCTACCAAAGCAGTGTGTGCTGTAAATTACCTCAAGTATTCTTCCTGTTTCCTCTTGCTGGAGGCTGAAGCCCAGAGTCCTAAGCAGCAGTAAAACTTTAGGTTGTCAGCAGATTGATCTCTACATTTTTGGCAACTCAGCATGTACAGAGCAGGGTGATACAGTGTATTGCTAGATTTAAAACATTATAGGCACTTATTTTTAATGGTTTGCTATACTTGCAAAAGGGGCCAGCCTGGAGCGATCTTGTAAGACTTGTATTTCTGACTAAAGCTCCACTTTAACTTTTCCCCCGAAGCTAAAAAACAAACGTTTGTGCATTACTTTAAATTGTTCAGAAACACTGAATTGTCTCCATAAGCAAATAACAAAAAATGTTATTGACTATGCTTAATAATCAAAATATAAGTAATTTCTTTAAAAACAGTACTATCTGTGAAAATCTCCTCCTTGTCAATGACGGTTTCGAAGTTGCTCGCTGTAAATGTTTAACCCTAACTTTTGGCTCTGTAAAACACAAGTTAATTTTGCTTTTTCCATTCAGTTCTGGTTTAGCTTTTTCCATGTGCTTGGTCCTCTTCCATTCCTGATCAGTCCTGATTTTATCTATTGCTTGTCCACCCTAAAAGATATAAGGAGTGGCAAACGTGATGACATAAGCCCCGCTCTTGCCCTGAGTGTGTAGTGTACTAAATGGCACTGTGGTGCCCTACATTTATATTAATGTCCTCTGCACTCTTCTTTGAATGATGCTAAGCATTTTTTAAGCAGAAGGCTGAGGACATCATGTGGCAAAATAGATGTACTGTGGTGGACAGTTCTGATCTGAAGAGTAGTAATAATTTTAATGATTGCTTTAGGAACAGCTTTAAGTACTTGCATTCTGAAATGGGAAAATACTTTTGTACGAAGTTTTTGTCTTTTGCTTTATAGATAAGTTTTCAGATGATGGATTTTTGTATGTATTGGAAAGTACAAAAGGACAAAAACATGTCCAAAACAGAGCTGGGGGGGGGGTTGTCCTGTGTTGTTGTTTTTCTGAGATTTCCCTAAGGTTATGGTATGTGAACAGTTTATTTGCAAATGATACTTAAAGCGGTAGTAACCACATGCTGTCTCCGCTGTAGAGGCTTCCATCTTCACCCGGTCTTCCTTCCAGGTTTGCGAGCTCCGGTCATCTGGCAGGCTGAGCCGCAATGGCGCCACTCCCGCGCATGCGCAGGAGAGTCTTGGGACACAGCACAGTGCTTTGAAGGAACAGCACGGGTATACTGTTCCTTCAGAGAGCATGCGCCAGCAGTAGAAAAACCAGAATATCTCCTAAATGGTGCATGTTTAGGGGATGTTCATTATACCTACAGGTAAGCTTTATTATAAGCTTACCTGTAGGTAAAAATTAACAAAGTGGCTTTACTACCACTTTAAAGAGGCGCTCCAGTCTCTCCCCCCCCCCCCCCTTGCGGCTTAACAGCTGGTTTCCTACTGTGCATGTGCGAGCTGCTCTGCTCTTTGTGAATGGTCCTGCAGTCTTCTGGCACTTGTGATGTGTCCCAGAAGGCTGCGGGGGAAAGAAGGGGGGGGGGCGAATTTCTGCTCATATCGCTGCGGTTATCTGACCGGAAGTGGGAGTGGGTATCTGTCAAAACCAGGTACCTGGCCCCCCCCAAAAACAAAGTGCCCAAAACTAGGTACCTGCCCCCCCCCCAAAAAACAAAGTTCCAAGTGTGAAAGTGGAGGAGGGAGGATGCAAACAAGTGGAATTTCCCCTTTTGGGTGAAGTTCTGCTTTAAAGTGTTCACCTTTTAACAATAATGAAAAGTAAACTAACGTCATACACCCTCTCAACCCCCTGGTCCCTGTAATCTGAGCAAAATATAGCCCTATTGAAGTTGTGGAGGTACTCAAATTTGTATCTTAAATAAATACAACGTAGACGTAATCTGGCATTATGTATGTTTACTGATGTTTTTTTCTTGACTGCATATTTATAAAAAAAATATTCCATTAACTGCTTTGGGACAATACC
The DNA here is from genome assembly GCF_062004578.1 of Staurois parvus. Taxonomy (NCBI): domain Eukaryota; kingdom Metazoa; phylum Chordata; class Amphibia; order Anura; family Ranidae; genus Staurois; species Staurois parvus. The sequence continues at coordinate 17,958,653 of NW_028317892.1, forward strand.
TCCTTAAAGTGGTTGTAAAACCTTACATATACCCAGTGCCGTGACTAGTCTCAGGTGATACACAGAGATGAAACAAATCCTCCTACATAAGTTTTACCTGTTTATCTGCTGCCCTCTCTCCTCTAAATCAGTTCAACATCTAGAATTTACACAGCTTGTCTGAGTTTCCAGAGGCAGGGGGCGGGTATCTGATGTCACACAATGCACAGCTCAGAGAGGAGTGGAGGGAAAGAGCACACCCCCCTGTACACACAACACAAGGAAACTTGCACAGCTATGGCTGTCAATCACAGGTTTTGTGCTGGAGGCCTCCAACTGTCTTTTGGAGTCTGAAAAACCTTTCAACAGTGACCCTTGCAGATAGCGGAATAACTAGACAGCAAAGCAAAATGACACTCCATGCTTTGGACTGAGGCAAGTAAACTCTGACAAAAATGCACAAAGCACATCCTCCTTCAGAGGTTTACAACCACTTTAGGCAAGCTTTACACTGTAATACTGCTTTCAGCCAGCCACTAAATGTATAAAATGTGTGTGTATATGTGTATATATATATATATATATATATATATATATATAATGGCTCTGGACCTTATGAAATGTATAGCAGAATAAAGGTTGTTGATTTACATACATTTGGGAGTTTGGTTATAGAGGATATTAGAATATTGGATCCTGAAGATCTTTTTCTTACCTTGATTTTGAAATGCAAGTTACATTGGAAAAGTCTTCACTATTACAAACTGGCATTATCGTTAATATTGTGTTGGATAACTATGAAGCAAGAAGTAAGGGTTAATAAATGTTAACTTTTAACATAACCTTCCTTTCTTCCAGAGCAAAGCATGAGATTTCTGGTGATACAGAAGTGTTTCAGGGCACCTCCCTCGGTAAAACACCTGATGGGTAAGCTACAATATAAACTGTTAAGCAATAGATTTTGAACAGCTTTGTTAATGTATAAAGTGCTGCAGGAGTTGAAAACAATTGAAGCAATGCTTCCTTGGATACAATAGTTCTGATGCACACTGCCTGTCCTAGAATGAAAACTCTGCTCCATCCTTAGATAAAATATTGTGATTGAGGATTGTCACCCTAGGGTTGGAAGTGTGTTATTGGCAGGATCACAAGGAAAAAAAAGTGAATGCAGCAGCCACATTTTATGTACTGGTAGGCTGAGATCTATTCCATGTTTGTTCTTTGGGTTAGATACACTGTAAGTTTATTCAGTAAGGCAAAGGCCACTAAACTGTATGATACCCCTAACCACCATGCAAATTTATCATTCACTGATCTGACAGCAGTACGTTGCAGTTTAATTGTTTGATTCATTGTATATTAATATTGCAAACAAAGACCGATGTAGAGTTAAGGAAAAACAAAACGAAAAACTTGGACAGCTGATAGACATGAAAAGTGTGCTCACTTTCTACAGTACATCAAGTGTGCGATGTGCCAATATTGCACGATCCCGCCAGACCGCGTTGCATGCCAGCTGCTGTGGCTGGTGTAAACTAGCTCTGAAAGCTGCAGTGTCAGCATGTCAAGTGTGTTTAATGAAATGATTTCTTGATGCATGAATATTAACTATTTCTCCCCGGGTGGATGTCATATGACGTCCTTGGATTGAAGTGGTTATACCGAGATGATGCCTGCAGCTACAGGCTTCATCCTGGTATCAAAATTTTCAGCAGCTGATGCTTTCATGTGGAAGTGATTTGAATGGCTATACAGCCATAAGAAGAGGGTCCCCCTTGCCACCTTTCCTAGGCTCTCCCTTCCCATCGAGGGGCCTGGGATTAATCCAACTGGCGGCATTGACTGCAATGCACAGAAAGAGAAACTAACATTCTTCTTCCCTCTCTGTGAGATGAGAAATCAGAAGTGAAAAGGATGTCGTCCCTTCCAGCTTTGGTTCTTTGTTTACAAGCCATTATTGGCTTGTGAAAGCATCTGATCAAACCAATCGTCATTTGACCAGATGCTTTGGAGGCCAGAGAAGACACATTTGGGGTCTAGAAGACCCCTGAAGTCTCCATAAAGAGGACCTTTCAACAAGGGATGATGTTCATTCCCTGTGATAGCAATAAAAATATTTTAAAAAGTTTTGAAGCACCCCTGCCCTCCCTGTGCCTAGTGCTAATGCAAACGCATACGCAAGTCCCACATGCATATGTATACGGTGATTGTACCACATATTTGAGGAATAACATCAGCGAGATAAATCATTTTAGCTCCAGACCTCCTGTGTAACTCCAAACTAGCAATCTGTAAGGACTTTTAAAGCATCGCCTATGGAGATTTTTAGGTATCATTCTTTGGTGCCATTCCACAGGTATACGCAATTTTAAAGCGTGACATGTTGGGTATCCATTTACTCAGCATAACATCATCTTTTATTCTTGTAAGAAATTTGGTATTACATTGTGTTTTGTGTGTGCTAAAATTCATGCATTTGAAAAACCACTACGCAAATATAAAAAATTTCAACACCCACCATTTTGTTCTCTAGGTCCCCTGATAAAAAAACATAATTTTTGGGAGTTATAAGTAATTTTATAGCAAAAATATTTTTGTCGTTTTTACATGCATTTGAGAAGTGTCAGAGTTACCTTGGGAGTCAAGTGGTTAAAGTGTAACTAAAAACACAATTTTACGGAGAGGGATTAGAACACCAGCTTTTTTGCCATTTTCACTGAAAGTGAAAGTAAAAGCAAATCCCAAATTTTGGGTTGTCCCCAGAACAGCAGTAGAGGGGAAATCTTTCAACAGGGACGCTAGTTCTGGTGATAACCAGGGATTCCCTCACTGTGGAGGGATTTCCTCATTTCTTTTTTGGCTATGAGAAAGTGAAGGGAAATCTCCCAAATGAGACACATGACAAAAAAGTGACCAGAATTATAACACTCTTACTCCAAAATGGGGGGGAAAAAAGTTTTGCCTTTAATTCTACTGTAATGTAAGACATGGATCCATGCAACTGTATCTGTTGAATGTATTGATTATGTAATGTTTTGGATTTTTTTGAAGGTTAATACAGTTCCCTGGATATGTTTCTCGCTATGCATAACCCCTTCGTGACCGATGGTTATACAAACCTTAACCACTTGCCGCCCACCCACAGTAACTTTACTGCGAGCTGGCAGCAGCTTGAGGCGCACAGCACATGCACACTAGAGCTTCCCCTATCTAAAGTAGAGCACACAAAGTTTTTATAGGAACTCATAGGGATTTTACCATCAAAAAGAGGTTCCAAGAAGAACAACAGTGGTATATGTTTAAAAAAGATTTAACTTTATTATTTACAAAAGTATTAGTAACGTTTTTCCAAAAATAAACAAAAAACACTTGTTTACTAACCCTGGCTGTCAGCTGCGTCTCTGGTATTACCAGTGTAGCTCCAAGGCACTTCACATATAGGTGTTTCTTCAACCAGACTGCTCTCAGAATGTTGCTCAGAACAGTCTAAAAGTGAAGATGCTAGTACACACAGAGGGTGAATCATTGGGTAAACCAGACTGAATCATTGTAGTCCCTAGTATTAAAGAACCTTTGGTATATTACTCATTCCAGAGTAGCTACTGCTGATTCTCCGTGCCAGTCGCCTATCCTGCTTTACCATCTTCTTAATAGGCATTAGAGTGCATGGTGTTGTGTGCCTGAGAGCCTGAGCTGTTTTTCCCTTGCATTTGACAACACATTGTTTTTTTGTTGATTTTTGGAAAGATGTTACTAATACTTTTGTAATTAATAAAGTTAGGAATTTTTTTATATATACCGCTGCTGTTTTTCTTCGATCCTCTTTTTAATGGTGCGCTCCTTATGAGTTTCCATAATAACGTTTTGTACTCGGGGTAGTAAGGTTCCTTGAACATCACCTGATTGTCAGCTGACATTAGTTAGTCAGCATTTAATTTATTAATATAAATGCTATAGGCCGCTATTTTTTTTTTTTTTACCTTATTGTCTGATGCATGTGTCTGGGTTTGGCGGTTGCCAGGAGAATGGTACTTGCCTGACTGCATTGTGCCAAGTGTAAAGTTTGGTGGAGGGGGGATTATGGTGTGGGGTTGTTTTTTTAGGGGTTAAGCTTGGCCCCTTAGTTCCAGTGAAGGGGACTCTTAAAGCGTCAGCATATCAAGACATTTTGAATAATTTAATGCTCCCAACTTTTTGGGAACAGTTTGGGGATGGCCCCTTCCTGTTCCAAGATGACTGCACACCAGTGCACAAAGCAACAGTTGTGTTAGGTTCATACCATTATGAATAAATCATCCTTACTTTTGGCTCATCCTTTTTGAATCTCACTGTATTATGTAAGTGTGCAGCCCTGGCCAAACGTTTTCAGAGTGACAAAAATTAATTTTCACAAAGTCTGTTGGTTGGATCTTTTTGTCAGATGTTACTATGGTATATTGAAGTATAATTACAAAAATTTCATAAGTGACTTTAATTGACAATTACATTAAATATGCGCAAAGAGTCAATATTTGCAGTGTTGACTCATCCTTTTCAAGACCTCTGCAATTTGCCCTAAAATGCTGTTAATCAACGTCTGGACCACATCCTGACTGATGGCAGCCCATTCTTGCATAATCAGTGCTTGGAGTTTGTCAGAATTTGTGGAGGTACTTTTTTGTTTACCCGCCTCTTGCGGATTGACCACAAGTTCTCAATGAGATTAAGGTCTGGGGAGTTTCCTGGCCATGGACCCAAAATTTCGATGTTTTGTTCCCGAAGCCACTTAGTTATCACTCCATCATGCTGGAAAAGGCATTGTTCATCACCACACTGTTCTTGGATGGTTGGGAGAAGTTGCTCTCTGAGTATGTTTTTGTACCTTTCTTTATTCCTGTCTGCATTCTTAGGCAAAATTATGAGTAAGCCCACTCCATTGGCTAAAAAACAACACCACACATGAATGGTTTCAGGATGCTTTACTGTTGGCATGACACAGGACTGATGGTAGCGCTCACCATTTCTTTCCAGACAAGGTTTTTTGCCGATGCCCCAAACAATCGGAAAGGGGATTCATCAGAGAAAATTACTTTACGCAAGTCCTCAGCAGTCCAATCCATGTACCTGTTGCAGAATATCAGTCTGTCCCTGTTTTTCCTGGGAAGAATTGGTTTCTTTGCTGCCCTTCTTGATACCAGGTCATCCTCCAAAAACTGCCAGAAAACTCTAATCAAAAGCACAAACCAGAAGGTTTTTTTTTTTTTGCCTTTAAATGCTGAGCCTAAAATATGCCTCTAAAGTCCTAATGTGCATTGACACATAGGATAACATTAAGCTGCTTCTACAGGCAAAACACGGAACTCCTGTAAAAGCAGAGTTTTTTTAAACCAGTGTGCATTGAGCCTAGAGGTTGCAGTTTAATTCTAGTATAATATATTTTATCTTGCGGTAGTTTTCAATATGAACAAAGCTTACTGATTCATCACCCACCAGGCAGCTAAGCTTTTGCATTTATAATTGTGTAGCAGCTAAAATGCCTGAAGATAAATGTACTTTCAAAACCAAGATTCAGTCCTGGTTCACATATATGCGAATCGGGATGCATTTTCAAACACACCAATTCGCATGACAGGCCAGATAGTATGTGTTCCTATGGAGGTGGTTCACACAAATGTGATTCACATGCAGGGAGTTTTGAGTGTGGTTTTAAAAAGGGTCCTGTGAGAATTTGGAGCAATGCGCTCCAAACTCACAGGGCATAGGGAATAGTGGCATTCTGAGATAACTGTGCACATAGGATGCAATTTATAGCCGGTTTTGCATAAGAGTGGCTAGAAGACAGATTTGCGTCGGGGTGGGCGGAAGACAGATTTGCGACGGGGTGGGCGGAAGACAGATTTGCGACGGGGTGGGCGGAAGACAGATTTGCGACGGGGTGGGCGGAAGACAGATTTGCGACGGGGTGGGCGGAAGACAGATTTGCGACGGGGTGGGCGGAAGACAGATTTGCGACGGGGTGGGCGGAAGACAGATTTGCGACGGGGTGGGCGGAAGACAGATTTGCGACGGGGTGGGCGGAAGACAGATTTGCGACGGGGTGGGCGGAAGACAGATTTGCGACGGGGTGGGCGGAAGACAGATTTGCGACGGGGTGGGCGGAAGACAGATTTGCGACGGGGTGGGCGGAAGACAGATTTGCGACGGGGTGGGCGGAAGACAGATTTGCGACGGGGTGGGCGGAAGACAGATTTGCGACGGGGTGGGCGGAAGACAGATTTGCGACGGGGTGGGCGGAAGACAGATTTGCGACGGGGTGGGCGGAAGACAGATTTGCGACGGGGTGGGCGGAAGACAGATTTGCGACGGGGTGGGCGGAAGACAGATTTGCGACGGGGTGGGCGGAAGACAGATTTGCGACGGGGTGGGCGGAAGACAGATTTGCGACGGGGTGGGCGGAAGACAGATTTGCGACGGGGTGGGCGGAAGACAGATTTGCGTCGGGGTGGGCGGAAGACAGATTTGCGTCGGGGTGGCTGGAAGACAGATTTGCGTCGGGGTGGGCGGAAGACAGATTTGCGACGGGGTGGGCGGAAGACAGATTTGCGTCGGGGTGGCTGGAAGACAGATTTGCGTCGGGGTGGCTGGAAGACAGATTTGCGTCGGGGTGGGCGGAAGGCAGATTTGCGTCGGGCTGGGCGGAAGACAGATTTGTAGAGAAGAGGATGGATGGCATTTCTAGCATATAAGGCAGATTGAAAATTGTAGCTGTACTAAATTTGTATTAAAAGGGCAAGGGTCTATGTGCAATTGATAGCCCCTGCGTGGGCGTGATTTGTTGCTCCTGTGTTAATTTGTTATAAATTAATAAAAACCATTGAAATACAAAAGGGCAAGGGTATTCACACACAATCGCATCCCTGAAATGGTGTGATTTCAACACACATATATGTGAACTCACGCTTCTTTATTTTGAAATATTTGGGTTATACTGCCATGTACAGGAGGGTTTGGACCCTCGGTATACAAAAAAAAGCCAAGGCCAGCCTAGTATGAGCATTTCTACACCTAGCATGTTTACACTTTTTGCTAGTGTCCTCGGGGAATAGATGTATTTTTTCTACTGAGAAAATTACCCCCCCCCCTTTTTTTTGGTCATTTTTGTTTCATTTTTGGGGTTCACTATGCAGCTCTTAGTATTGTAGTCACCTTTGGTTATATGGCACGTTGCAGACTTTCAGCTATTGTGTTAGCTGAATGCGCTATCCAGGTCAGCAACTGTGGCACAATTTCATATAGGTGGAGTGTGGAACTACTGCATTAATTGTTAACATCAAATGCCACCATTATGTCCCCATTCTGTTGGTTTCCATAGAAAGGATTAACACGCTGAGGACCTAAATGCTTGTACTCTCTGCCCTGTGTCCACCTTTTTCCAGTGTGGGGTAGTTTCTACCTGCCATTGCTCTTATCTGCAGGAGACACACTGTTTTACACCTCTGTCTTTACTGGCACCTAGAGTGAACTTGTCACTTTCGGCCATTCAACCACCCTGTTAAGCAGCACAACATGCTGACTCCTAGCCCCACTGCAGTTTTTCCAGCAGACAATCAACTAACAGTTCTGAGGTGGCCAGCAGTGTCCCTCTCAAGGGACCTGATACCAATAGCCTGGATCTTTGTCGGCTGTTTGAGTCAACACACTTTTCATAATCTTCCATAACTTCACCTCATGTGGGCCCCCCTCCTCTACCTTATCCAGGCAGGAGTTCTCCACATCTATGCTAGATTTTAAGGGACAATTGGCATCTGTGATTGCTGATTGAAAGCAGAGGCTGTGAGCATACTTCTACGACTACCTCTCCAGAATCTTTTTTTTGGACATTCCTGCAGCTGTAGGCAGACTCTGAGCCTTCTGCTGCAGAAGTTTGGTCTGATGAAGAGTATCACAAATTCTTGTTAAAGGATTTGCTTCTGAGGAGCCTCCATAAGCTGATTTTGCTCCCAGGCCTAAATATACCATATTGGCTCATACTGATGCTTTATGAGCCACATTTAAAATGGAACAGCATGTTGTGTCTACCAGTGCTGGTTTCAATCTGTGATCCCTAAAAGGCTCCAAGACTAGCCAAGTTTTCCAGTATGCGTTGCATACATACATTTCCAGTACACAATACATACTTTAACATGTATTACTCCTGATAAACTATTTACTTCTTCCAAAAGTTTTTGAGACTAGTATTCATTTGATGAGAATTTTCTTAAAAAATGGACCATTGTGCAGTGGATCCGGAAATAGCCTGTCTTAATAAAACATTGACTGTACCTACTGAGGACACACTAGTTTTTAAGGATCCCACTTAAAAATGCTGGGAAGCCCTATTCAAATCCTTGTAAATTCAAAAAGTCCAGCGCCTAAATATATGCAGCGGTTTCTTCAATCCATAGGTAAGCACATATCTAGTGGAATCAATCTCAAAGATTCTTACTAGATTTTCTAACCCATACACCAATCAATGGGTCTAATACAGCTTTTTTTCACTCCAACGTCTGTGTCAGTCTGTAACCCGAGTGTTCACCAAGTTTCTGGTTGCAGTACTATATTTACTGTGCACCCAAGGTATTCCTGTTGTGGGATACCTAGATGACATCCTGTTGAGGGAACAGTCAGCTCAAATACTGTCTGACAATGTGATGCGGTCAATCCAAGCTTTAAAAAGGTTCAGCTGGATCCTATACTTTCAAAAATCAGTGCTTGGGCCAACACATTTACTGGAATATCTGGGTTGTGTCCTAGAGACAACCCAGGCCAAAGTTTTCCTTCCTAGAGAAAAACGTTGAAATCTCTGCTCCTAGACTCGGATTTTGCAATCCAGGGATTGTCCAACACTGCAATTCAGCATGAGACTTTTGGGACAGACGGTAGACTTTTTTTTTGAGGCTCTTCCATTTATTCAGTTCCACTCCAGATTCCTTCAACACAGCATTTTGTTATTGTGAGACAAATCAGTTCAGTCTCTGGACAAAGTTGTCTCTGGTCTGGTGGCTCAGAAATCCAGCTCTGGAGGCTAGTAAATCCTTTCTAGTCTCTTGGAAAATACTCATGACTAATGCCAGCCTTATGGTCTGTGAAGGGTCTGAGACACCTTGTCACTACAGGGGATGTCAGAAAAATCCTGATCTTTCAATACGCATTCTGGAACTCTGAAAGATTTGGGTGTCCCTGCAACACTAGAAACCCCATCTAGAGGTTCACTAATCAGAATTCAGTCGGTCAACACCTCAGCAGTGGCTGTCAGGGAGGAAACTGGGGGGACAGCAACTGGGAATTTTTTTACCTTAAAGGATGAGCTCACCTTTAGAAGCTTCTTACATGTTTCATCCCTTTTAGGGTGTAATATGATGATCATATATACCCACTCCCTGTCGCCAAGTGACAACGGACAGGGAACTGCCCACACAGCCACATCTTTGATTCACAGTCTACTGTGAATGATAAGTAACGTGTGAAAAATAGATAAATAAATGCAATTTTTTTTTTTGAAAAGGGGAAGTTATTCTTTAATACATAGAATGCATTAAGGTAAAAAAACCCTTTTTGACTTTAGAACCACTTTAAGGCCCCTTTCACATGAAGGGTCAGTCAGATCACGACCACTTGTCAGTTTTTCAAGCAGACCTCATTAGACGGTCCATTCACCCCTATTGACCAGTGGGTGTAAACATAATTGTGCCCATTGATGCCTGCCTAGCTCCTGTCTGCTAAAAAAAAAACAAAAAAAAAAAAAACGGGGATCTGTCCTGCTCTATCTAGGTGGATTGGAGCAGAGACTGTTTACTCCTGGTTAACCTTAGAGCAGTGTGGGCTCTGTCATGTCCACTCTGCATAAACTGGACTCAGGTGGCTCATCTGCCCCCTCGGCTCTGATCAGCAGACAGGTCCCTGCTGATCAAAACAGAGTCTGCCCTGTGTGAAAAGGGTCTTCGGGTCAAGATGGAGGGCATTCTGAAGGTTTTCATTGCACTCAACTGGCCCAGGCATATGTGGTACTCCACCCTGATCAAATATAATCTAGATATACCATGGATCCTGCCAGATGATCTGTTCCCATGTTTTAATGGCATGTCTGTTGAAGCTCATGTTTTGAGAGACATGGGTCTCTCTGATGGTAATTCCCATGCTGAGCTAGGAAGTCTGCCTCTCAAGGTCTATCATTACACATTGAAGGCTGATTTTGCCTAATGCGAAGAAATATTTAATTCCAGGATATTCTGTATTGGAAGAATGCTGATAATCCATTTCTCTGTCTACTTTGAACTGAATGAAGCAGCCGAAATCAACATTATTTTCATCACATCTGTTTTCAGAGCTGTCAATCCCTGGCTGTTACATGCAGGTTTGCACTCGGTTAGCTGCTTTGGAGGGCAGGGGAGACATTGGGGGTCTTATAGACCCCCAATGTCTCCATAAAGAGTACCTGTCACATGTCCAATGCTATCACATGGGGGTTAGTCAACCTCTTGTGATAGTACTAAAGTTAAAGAAAAAAAAAAGAAAAAAAATGTTATATTTATTAAACACAAAGCAAAAAAAATTACTATAACCCACGTTGCCTTGCGCACACTCAGAAATGCAAACATGAGCACATGGTTTGCACCACACGTGAGGTATCACTGATTGTCAGAGTGAGAGCAACAATTCTCATGGTTAACTCTAAACTGATGGGCAGTAAAAGCTTTTAAAATGTCACCTGTGGAGATTTTTGGGTACCATAATTTTTCTTGATATGGGTGCACGCAATTTAAGACCTGATATGTTTTGTGGTCTATTTATTCAACACAACCCCATCTTTTATGTTTCAACAACAATTGGGTATTATATTATGTTTGTGTGCACTAAAATTATTATTTTTTTTCCCTAAAAATATTCCTTTGATTAACAGTTGCACAAATATTGGGCCACATAAATGGAATTACATATTCTTATTGTACAATGCCTCTGCTTTCAGAAATTATTTAAAATATCATTGGGGTTTTAAGTAGTTTTATGGCCAAAAATGCAGATTTTTTTTTTTTGTACATGTGTGCAAGTGGTTAATAAATGATGATAATTTATAGCTAAAAGCAAAACTTTTTTTTGTTTTATTTAGAATGGAGAAGGATTAGAACACTGTCAGGACTTTCTCACTGCGTGTCCCCCATTTAGGGATGTTGATTGTCTTCATTTGTCTTGTTTACTGTTATCACTAATAGTGAAAATAAAAGGGGAAAAAAAACAATTTTGGGTTGTCACCAGAATAGAAATACAGGGGATCTTCTACAATAAGGACACTAGGTCTGGTGACAGCTAGGGATTTCCTCACTTTGGAGGGTTTTCCTCTCACTTCCTGTTTTGGCTGTGGGGCGGGAAGCAAAGGGAAGTCTCCTTACTGGGGCACAAATGACAAAATAATTAAAGGTGAGGTTATAACCATCCCTTACTCTTTCTAAGATTGAAAAAAAAAAAAAAAAAGCTTTGCCTTTATTTTTAATTTAAGGGACTCCGGTACCACTCCTAAGTACTGCTTGTCTACAAAAACTGAAGCATGCTGGGAGTGGTAGGGGTTGTACCTGGCTGGCCAATGGCTTATTTATTTGCCAGTGCCTAAATCCTCCTGTAAGGTGGCAGTATAACTCAATCATGTCAGAATACCTGAATCTTGTGTCCCTTACTGAACTCCAAGAAACACATTTCATGGTAAGGACATACATTTTTCTTCAAAGTTTATTTATTTGAAATTATACTTTACGTGTCATGCAATAACAACTTTTTTGGACTAAATACCGGTAACATATATGGGTTTGTGTGCTGTTCTTAAATTATTTGATTTGTGAAGAGACAACCTGGTTACCTTCCCTTGAATGATGGGAACGTGGTCTCTGGAACTATTGAATAGCGTTCAATCTTCCTTCTCAATCATGTGCCCTCTGAAAAATGTACATGGATGCTGGTGATTAAAGCAGTAGTTAACGCTGCTATATTTTTTTCTTTTTAGAGGCCAGTAGGTTGGTTATGCCATAATGTGCTGGTATGCAAAACATATTATGTGTCAAATGGTTGCCTTTAGCACTGCAGTGTGAACGATCCAGCAGGCCCCCGGGGCTTCTGTCTTTGCCTGCTCTCCCTTCTGAGTAACATGCTGCTGACTGGGCTGCGGCGACATCATTCTCACACATTTACCACTTCGCCACAGCACAGCTCTGGGGCCGTGAATGTTCACAGAACTGAGCATGTGTGGGTTAGTGTACATGATGGCTGACAGGCAGGAGGAAGCGTTTGACAGAAGAGACTGGTAGGGTCTCTTCTGTCAGAAATACCCTGCCTGTCAGAAATTTTTTAAACTAAGTTTACTATTCTATTTACTATTTATTATTAGCCATACTTTGTCCCATACAAATCAGCCAGTTTTAAAAGTATCAGTATTACAGAAATAAAGTATAACTAAAGGCAAAACTTTTTTTGGTTTTTGATAGAATCCAGAGGGATTAGAACACCTGCCAGTTTTTATTGTGCTCTGTGCCCCTGTTATGGAGATTCACCCTCTCTGTTTGTCCTGTTTACCAGTATCATTGAAAGTGAAAGTAAAAGAAAATCCTAAGTTTTGGGTTGTCCCCAGAAAGTAATAGAAGGAAAATCTTCCAATGGGGACATGAGACCTGCTGACCTAGGGGTCCCCAAGGAGTTACCTTAATTTTCAAGGAGTTCCTCTCACTTCCTGTTTGGCTTTGGGATAGGAAGTGAAGGGAAATCTCTCCAATGGGACACAGATGACGAAAACAATTTCTGACGGGTTATAGCCCTCACTCTATCCAAAATGGAAATAAAAAAAGTCTTTTCTATAGTTCTACTTTAAAGACTTTTCTTCTTAACCAATAATGGTGAAGGTAAATTTTTATTAAGATTCTGTCTTGTATACTGCTCCCATCATAACTATCCTTTAATACACACTATTAAGATGTTTTTTACAGCAGTCTTATTTTCAATTTCTTGTATATGTAGAAAACCGACTAATCATTCCCTTTTAAAACTTATTTTGCTAATATATTTGTTTCCTTTACAACTTTGTATTATTCATATACTGCTGCAAAGAGACACACATATTTAGGCTGTTCTGTTTCATATTTCCAAAGGCAGGGGCTGTCTACATATAAAGAACTGTGTGCACTGGCCAGTGACCTTAGTCAACCAGACCTTGTATACAAGTTCATGAATCTTGCTAACCACCATGCTATGTGGACATCACGAAAGGTAAGGTCTTGTTTTTGTAGTTTGTTCAGAAGTAATATAATTGTACATTAGGTATCTGCATTTTTGTGTGCATTTATTTTTAAAGTTAAATGAAAATGCTTGTCTCTAATAGGGTGCAGCATTTGGCTTTAATGTGATTGCTACAAAGGCCGGGGAACAGCTTGCACCATTCTTGCCACAGATTGTTCCACGATTGTATCGTTATCAGTTTGACCCAAACACTGGAGTTCGGCAGGCTATGACAAGCATATGGAATGCTCTGGTCACAGACAAGGCTACTGTAAGTACTTGACTTGTATGTGATGTGAGAATTTTGTCAAACCCCCCTTTTTTTTTTCCTTTCTTTTATGTAACTTGGTAGTAATAGTTCATTTATCTAAAATGCATCTTGCACTCAAAGGCAAGGTCTACCTATTACTTCATAACACCCTCCAATCGTGTGTTTACCACATAAAAGTTAAAAAAAAAAAAAAAAAAATTGAGGGGAGAAAGGGCACCGTGGTACCTGGAAATGATGAGCATCCCATATCTGTTCTGGAGATTTGGGATACCCAGTGAAGCTGACGGTAAGGTAAGTATCTTTTTGTTTTTATTACCACAGTTGCTTTTTTGACTATTGTAATTAATGTATACGTTGGGAAGGAAGGCCTGATGTTATAAGTGTACCTTGCTTTTTAGTGCAAAGTATTCTTTAACTTGTAGGTATATAAATAAACTTTAGCATGACCAAATTGAGGTAACACCATTAAAACACAGCTCTTATGGTTGTTGTGATTCATTGTTCACCAACTTTTAAAAGCTTATCTGGGATCTCTAGCTGAATATCATTACCCACTTCACTGAAATGATAAACCAGAGACAGGCACTCAGTCTAAGGCTACCTGCTGTCAAATTAAAATTCCAAAATGCCCTGCCAGCTTTGTGGCTAATTTTGTATACAGTTTGTCAGGACATGGTACGGTGGTTTTGTGAAAGCAGGAGATCTGCTAGTTGCTTATTATGATAAGCCCTTCAAAACTGAAATTCTCTTTTTATTGCCAGTCCCTAAGCACATATGTCGGACATGAACGCAGACCTTGCTAAGTGAAATAAACGTGGCCGTGTTGTCTTGCTATAACTATGGCAGAGTTCAGTAACCCATATTAACCAGAGTTAGAATCTCTGTAATCAGGTTAAATAAAAATTAAAGTTTGTGTTCAGCGAAGGGACCAAAACATGAATTCATGGTATGGTAGTGTTCTGCTGAAGTGCAGCTTTGATGAGACAAATTAATTATCACTGATTTCTTATTGGTTGTTTTGTTGTACTGTACATGATTTCTGTTAATTCTGTGCTATCAAATAACACCATACATTTATGGCAATTCATAGACAAATCATTCTTGTTCTCTATAGGTTGATAAATATTTAACTGAAATTCTCCAAGACTTGATAAATAATCTGACAAGTAATATGTGGAGAATTCGGGAATCAAGGTATGTGACTTAGGGATATTTCACACAGAAGAAATTAATTTAGTATAACATGGATTGGGAATAACCGCAGTAGATTAATTGGATGTTTGTGAACATACCGTTAATCGATAGAAATACTAGTGGATGACCATTTTAATCTAGCAAAAGAATCTACCCATACACATTAGCTAATATTCGTTAAATTTATGGTTACCTGTAATCGCTAATGGATACTCCCAGTTGGTCTTTTCCGTCCAGGGAACAGTTTGGTTGGATTTTTTTTTGGGCACACTGTTAGTGCATCTATTGGGGATTGAATAGATTCATATAGACTAGTCACACCAGCTATGGGCAACAAAAAGGTTGAAATTAGATAAGCAGATAAACTGCTTGCAAGGGTCAGGCGCAGGGCTGTGACAGGGGTCGCATGCTGCAGAGGTCCCGTACTAACTCCTCTGTGCACCTTGATAGAAGGGGCAGTGGGGGTGACATATAGAGAAACTAATGCCATCAATTTTCCTCCTGCAGCTGCTGCATGCCTGCTTCTCCTTTTCTCCTCCACAGACATTCAGTGGCACCAGTTCCTCTATATGCCACCTCTCCTATCCAGATTCCTCTTTCTTTCTGCTTCCCCTGGGCCCCTGTGTGCTCTCCCCTCTCCCCCCCGGCTGCTGTAGATGATGTGTCAGGATGGAGAGTGGGGAAGGGGCCAGTAAATGTTATTTACCTGGCCCCTACCTTGTCTGAATAAACAGTTAGTAATCGGTAACGATCACTGACTCTGTCCATTCATAACTGAGCTCAGTAAAGTCTGTACACAGCTACTTCTGTCCATTTATTCTTTGCTGCAGAAATGGAGATTGAGGTCTGTTTAAACCCCTGATATTTCACCAAATCCCCCCTCTCCCCACAAAGCGCCTAAAAATAAATAAAATTGTAAAAAAAATATAAATAAGATCAATGGTAAAAAGTAATATAAAAAATAAAAGTAACAAAATAAAAAACTGACATCAGTGACGGTGCTACTAGGGTCACAAGGTCACACTTGTTACTGGGGGCTTGGAGGTACAGGCCCCGGCCAGGGGTAAGGGAGACCCAGGCTCTTAATGGTTTCTTGCATCGGGGCCCTGAAGGATCTAGTCACGCCTCTGGTCAGGCCATATGTGACTAATCTAATGGTAGGCAAATGCATCAGCTGAACTTTCCAGCTAATGAATGAGCAATAGAGTCAATGACTCTGTCATTGGATCAGTGCAAAGGGCAAGGGTGCCAACTTAATTTTAAGGGAACCCTGGTGGTATGGTGAGGGGAAGAGCATATCATCTCTACTTGTTGACATGGTGGTAATTGCCCAATCTGTGTGAAATATGAGGGGTTTTTTCATTAAGAAGAACATCACCAAGGATAATAAACAGTTACTTTGCATATGAACGTTCATCAAAGGTATGCAAGGTGCAGTCAGCATTTTACAGATACAACACATATTCAGATGTTGGAAAACTGAGTATAAGTTGGTCATTGCTAGCAGTAGAGTCAAGCATCTTATGGCTAGTCTTTTTGCATCCAAGGTATCTATACCATTAGGGCAAAAATATTTCCTCCACTGAAACAATATGTGTGGAAGACGGGTGTGGGCCATTTCATGCTATGGGTACTCTACTAGGTACTGCTATTTATGCTGTGTTTTTTTTTGTTTGTTTTGTTTTGTTTTTTGTTTGTTTTTTTTCTACATTTCAGATTGAGTTCTTGACATAATGTGAAATTTTTTTCACTGCAGTTGTTTAGCAATAAATGACCTACTGCGTGGTCGTCAGCTTGATGACGTTGTTGATAAACTTCCTGAGATTTGGGAAACCCTCTTCAGAGTACAAGATGATATAAAGGTAAATAATGCGTTTTTTAAAACCTCGCAATCTTTTTTTTTTTTTTTTTTCTTTGTTGTTACAAAATGTCTTCTTGATTAACCACTTAACCTCTAAAACATTTTTTAACATTTTTACACGCATGTTAAAATTTGCATTTTTGGCTATGAAATTATTTTAAACCCCCAAAGCATTATATAAACCGTGATCAACGTTAACATTTTGCGCACTGACAAGTAAAAGGAATAACATTGATTATCTTGATACAATAGCTCCTGAAAATGGGTGGGATATATTAAGCAGCAAGTGAACATGTTGTCCCTGAAGCTGATGTATTGAAAACAGAAAAAACGGGCATGCGTAAGGGTTTGAGCAACTTTGATAGAAGCTATATTCTAATGACTAGATGACTGGGTCAGAGCAACTCTAAGACTGCAACTCTTGTGGGATGTTCCCAGTCTGCAGTGGTCAGGACCTAACAAAAGTGGTTCAAGAAAGGAAAACTGGCAAACCAACTTTAGGGTCATAGGCAGCCAAGTCTTTATAATACATGTGGTGAGCGAAGGCTATCCTGTATAGTCCAGTCAATAGAAGAGCTACTGTAGCTCAAATTACAGGAAAAAGTTAATGCTGGTTCTGGTAGATAGGTGCCAGAACACACAGTACATCACAGTTTGTTGCATATTGATATTATTATAATACAGGATTTATATAGCGTCAACAGTTTGCACAGTGCTTTACAATATAAAGGGAGGCAGTTAAAATTACAATACATTTCAATACAGAAGGAATAGGAGCTCACTGTCTAAAGGGAGGAGGAGGTAATACAAAAGGTAATAGCTGCAGGGGATGATCTGATGGAAGTGACTCAAGTACAGTTCTTAGATGGAAGTGGGTAGGCTTCCCTGAATGAATGAGCTTTCAAGGATCGCTTAAAGGTGGACAGGGTAGGAGCTGACCGGACGTCCTAGAGTAGGAAGTTCCAGTGGGTGGGAGAGGTTCTGGAAAAGTTGTGGAGGCTAGTGTGGGAGGTGGTAACATGAGAGCTAGAGAGCAAGATGTCTTGGGAAGAGTGGAGAGGACAATTTGGCGGTATCCACAGATTAGGTTGGTGATGTAACTGGAGGCAATGTGGATGGATTTGTACGTTGTGGTTAGTATTTTGAATTTTATACGTTGGGCTAGTGAAAGAGTGAGGTAGAGAGGGGCAGCAGTCACTGATTGGTTAGTAAGATGTATTGGTCTAGCAGCAGCATTCATTATGGATTAAAGGGAGGATAGTCTGTGTAAAGGTAGACCAGTGAGGAGGGAGTTGCAGTAGTCAAGGCAGGATATAACCATGGAGTGAATGTTGTTTTGTGGTGTCATTGGTCAGGAAGGGGCGAATTCTGGAAATGTTGCTAAGGTTAAGGTGCCAGGATTTAGCCAGTGATTGGATGTGGGAGTCAAAGGAAGAGGTCCTAGTGTAGGTTTACACCTAACACAAGCTCGGTTTTTGAAAGATTGAGAAAGTGATCTGATAACCATACTGATATGTCGCTCAGTTAATTTGTGATACATGAGGAGATCGAAGGGGTGAGTAGAGAGAAGGATCTGGGTGTTGTCGGCATGGTATTGGAAGCTATGGGAGGTTATCAGCTGGCCCAGGGAAGAGGTGTAGCGAGAGATCAAGAGGGGCCCAAGGACAGAGACATGGGGTACCCCAACAGGAAGAGGAACGGAGGGGATGGTATTGTACGTGACACAGAGAGTGCGCTGAGATAGGCAATTGGAGAACCAAGAAAGAGCAGAGTCACGAAGGCCAAGGGAGTGGAGTTCATGGAGGAGGAACAGGTGGTCAACTGTGTCAAAGGCAGCAGAAAGGTCTACAAGTATCAGTGTGGAGTAGTGGCGGTTGGTTTAAGTAATTAGTAGACGCTGGAGAGGCAGTGTCAGATTCCTGGAGCCAGGTTTCTGTAAAATCAAGTAGATTGAGGGAATTAGAGGAAATATGTGGCTGCGTAGGTTCAGACTGGTAAGGGTATCCATGCTGACCCGTGTCCACATCCAAAAGCGCCTACAATGGGCATGTGAGCATCAAAACTGGACCACAGAGCAATTGAAGAAGGTGGTTTGGTCTGATGATTCCAAGAATAGTTTAAGGAGCACAACAACGAGGTGTTGACTTGACCTACAAATTCTCCAGTTCTCAATCAAATAGAGCATCTGTGGGATGTACTGGAAAAACAAGTCCAATCTGTGGAGGTCCCACCTTGCAACTTGCAGGACTTAAAGTATCTGCTACTAATGGCTTGGTGCCATATACCACAGCATACTTTCAGAGGTCTACTAGAGTCCGTGCCTGGATGGATTATGGTGGGTGGTCATAATGTTATGGCTGAACAGTGCATATTCAGAAAGCCAACTTCCTGTAGAATCAAAAGACGTTAGTTGCAATTTTTTCTGTCACAGGTTAAAAAAAACACTAAAATGACTATTATTGCACACAATCATAATGTAAACCCCAATGTTTTTGTACAAAATAAAAGATTAAGTAGTATAGAGTAAATAGAGTCAGGCCTGAAAACTTTGTTGTCTGTCAAATGGTGGAAAATTACAGTACTCAAAATTATCAATAGGCGACACTTTGCATGGCTATACAGCTGATCAGTTCAGTTCAGAATCTGGTGGAAGAGTTCTGCTGACAACTGCAGTGACGAGGGGGAAGAGAGGGCGGGGGTTCAGCTACAGGAGAGGTGCGAAGGCCACATGAAATTGGGCCTTGTGTTTGACATGTGTATTACAGCCATGTTTTTCCATTTACAATCAGATTATTTTTCAGTAAGGTTTATTAAAATGGATATATTGGTAGCCTTTTTCCATTTTGCATGAATATATGCCTGATAATGATACTCAGAAATGGCATTAAAAAAGAAAGCAGCTGTACCCTTTTATTAAAATCATGAGTTTTAGTGAAGTTTACCTAGGCTAATTCTCTCAAGGTTTCCCTGAGACTCATCTGAGTCTGCTGTGCCTCAGGCTGTAATTTGTAACATTCTCAAATTAGATTGAGAGGCAGCTGCAGCGGAGCTGATGTATGTTCTCAAAATTCTATAAACACTTTAAGACCAGTCCTATTCTGACACTTTTTGTTTACATGTAAAAAACTGTATTTGTTCGCTAGAAAATTACTTAGAACCCCCAAACATTATATATATTTTTTTAGCAGAGGCCCTAGAGAATAAAAATGATTGTTGAAATTTTCTGTCACACAGTATCTGGGCAGTGGTTTTCAAGCATAATTATTTGGGAAAAAATACACTTTAATGACATGTAATGCACATAAACGCACTATAGTACCCAAACTATGGTACTTAAAAGGTACTTATAGTAAGTGCTTTAAAAGCCTTTACAGGTTATCAGTTTAGAGCTACACAGGAGATCTGATGTTAAAATTATTACTCCTTGCTCTGACATTCAGTGATACCTCATGTGTTGTGTGATTGCCATTTACGTACCAACATGTTCACCTTTGCTTCACGAGCACAAGTATTTGTGATACATTTAGAACTGTGGAATTTGTAATGTAATAAATGATATAATTTTCTCATTTCTCTTTACTTTTTCAGGAGTCTGTACGGAAAGCAGCAGAGTTGGCTTTGAAAACTCTGAGCAAGGTAGATACCATACCTTATACACGAGCTATCCATTGTATTTATTTTTTCATTTAGGTATGCTTCTTTTAAAAAAAAAAAGTAAAAAAAGAGAAGTTAATTCAGATGTCCACTGTGCAGATTAAGCCTACATACATGGGGGTAGATTTATTAAAACTGGTGCACTTAGAATCTGGTGCAGCTGTGCATGGTAACCAATCAGCTTCAAACATCAGTTTGTCCAATTAAGCTCTGACAATAAAATCTGGAAGCTGATTGGTTTTTATGCAGAGCTGCACCAGATTTTGCACTCTCCAGCTTTAGTAAATCACCCCCATGGTCTTCAGGTTCGATTTTCAAAACAGAAGTTCTAAAGTGAAATATGGGGAGGTCAGCCTCCACGAATCTCTCCATAATCGATTCACTTCAAAATTAGAAAATTAAACCTAAAGCATGAAAAGCTTACCTAGGCTGAAGAAAGTGCTGCACTTTGATCTCTTAGTGCTTATGCAAACCAGAAAACTGTGCACTGAAACTCACGTTTTCATGCATTTAGGCACTTTCCAGAGTACTAGGCTATGCAGCCAACTTTCAGACCGTAAATGAGCGGTTATTCACCTCAATGTATGAAAAAAAAAAATCATGGAATTTTTTTTTTTTACTGTGATGCTTACTGCATTGTGTGTTGTATTGTACTTTAAAGCAGCTATATTCTAAACATGCTTTGGGGTGCCACTTGAAATAGGCTCTAAGTGGACGTGATGAGACTGCACGCTAAAGTATTAGTCATATGATCTTTGCTGAAGTAAGAGAGAACATTTTGGCAGATCAGCAAAGGTATGGTTAGCAGTACATTGGTATATATTTAGGTGACCAGCAGCCAATGCGAGTATTCTATGCTTTATGCTACTTTTCCTTTTATTTTTATTTTAAAATTTTATCTTTTCATGTTACAACACTGAAGAAATGACACTTTGCTACAATGTAAAGTAGTGAGTGTACAGCTTGTATAACAGTGTAAATTTGCTGTCTCCTCAAAATAACTCAACACACAGCCATTAATGTCTAAACCGCTGGCAACAAAAGTGAGTACACCCCTAAGTGAAAATGTCCAAATTGGGCCGAATTAGCCATTTTCCCTCCCCATTGTCATGTGACTCGTTACTGTTACCAGGTCTTGCGTGTGAATGGGGAGCAGGTGTGTTAAATTTGGTGTTATTGCTCTCACTCTCTTATACTGGTCACTGGAAGTTAAACATGGCACCTCATGGCAAAAAACTCTGAGGATCTGAAAAATAAAATTGTCGCCCTACATAAAGATGGCCTAGGCTATAAGTAGATTGCCAAGACCCTGAAACCGAGCTGCAGCGTGGTGGCCAAGACCATACAGCGGTTTAACAGGACAGGTTCCACTCAGAACAGGCTTCGCCATGGTCGACCAAAGAAGTTAAGTGCACGTGCTCAGCGTCATATCCAGAGGTTGTCTTTGGGAAATAGACATATGAGTGCTGCCAGCATTGCTGCAGAGGTTGAAGGGGTGGGGGGTCACCTCAGACCATACGCCATACACTGCATCAAATTGGTCTGCATGGCTGTTGTCCCAGAAGGAAGCCTCTTCTAAACATGATGCACAAGAAAGCCCGCAAATAGTTTGCTGAAGACAGACTAAGGACATGGATTACTGGAACCATGTCCTGTGGTCTGATGAGACCAAGATAAACTTATTTGGTTCAGATGGTGTGAAGCGTGTGTGGCGGCAACCAGGTGAGGAGTACAAAGACAAGTGTGTCTTGTCTACAGTCAAGCATGGTGGTGGGGAGTGTCATGGTCTGGGGCTGCATGAGTGATGTCGGCACTGGGGTGCTACAGTTCATTGAGGGAACCATGAATGCTAACATGTACTGTGACATACTGAAGCAGAGCATGATCCCCTCCCTTCGGAGACTGGGCCGCAGGGCAGTATTTCAACATAACGATCCCAAACACACCTCCAAGATTACCACTGCCTTGCTAGAGAAGCTGAGGGTAAAGGTGATGGACTGGCCAAACGTGTCTTCAGACCTAAACCCTATTGAGTATCTGTGGGGGATCCTCAAACGGAAGGTGGAGGAGTGCAAGGTCTCTAACATCCACCAGCTCCATCATGGAGGAGTGGAAGAGGACTCCAGTGGCAACCTGTGAAGCTCTGGTGAACTCCAGGCCCAAGAGGGTTAAAGCGGTGCCGGAAAATAATGGTGGCCACACAAAATATTGACCCTTTGGGCCCAATTTGGACATTTTCACTTAGGGGTGTACTCACTTTTGTTGCCAGCGGTTTAGACATTAATGATGTGTGTTGAGTTATTTTGAGGGGACAGCAAATTTACACTCTTATACAAGTTGTACACTCACTACTGTTACAGGAGGGTGCAGGAGATTTCTCTCTCCCAGATTCCTATACACCTGATGTTTCTTCTTCATGCAGTATGCTTGCCAATTTGGATGTGCTTTCCTTTGCTGTGCGCAAAAGCCTCAGAATATTGTAGCACTTGATTTTCCTATGTCTTGCCATACCCATTTGGGTATAAAGAGACCAGCTAAATCTAAAGAGACATTACTGTTCATGAACAAATAGAATGGCCAATCTATGATTGGTTTAATCCTGAAACCCCTCTGAAAATTATTGTTGAGCACTATCCAGTGGAAAAAGAGTTCACAAAAAAGCTGTCTGTTCTGTCACTGTACAACTGAAAGATGTTCCTTCATTCAGAGATTCTGCAGATAAGAAGTTTGCAATGCTCTTGAAGACTCTCTTTACACTTGCAGGCCCAGCTCTGTAAACCAGCTATTGCTGTATTTTCTGCCTGTTAAACTGCAGCTACCTGGACTAGGACAATGTCACACGATTTTACTGAAAATGTCCCAGGCCTTTGCAGTAATAACACACTAAAGTGAATTTTAGTGATTGTCACCCGCTGCCGTGATCGGCGGAACGGGTAGGGCGGGCACGTGCGCGCACCCCCTACCTGTGTTGCAAAATGACATTTTAAAATGTGATTTCGCCCAGCGGTGCTACCTTGTGGCCATTTTTCTACAGTGGCTGGACGGCATGCAGTTAAGCCAGACATACAGTGGATGGAGCTAATCTCAGGCGGTTCAGCAGGGACTGCCGAGATTCGATCCATATATGGGCAGGCTGGTTGTACTGAAATCAATCCCTTGATTGACTGTACAACCAACCTGTCAGATTTTTGGCATGCGATCACTGCCAGTGGCTATAGCACTGGCAGTGATCATTGTGTTCTGCTGGCAGGGAACGCTCCCCGATGGTAGAACATAATAGCGCTGTGGGAAGGATTCTAACGACTTGTATAATGTATGCCTTGCCTTACTTCTGTGTGTTTCTTTGTTAGGTGTGTATAAGGATGTGTGAACCCAGCAAGGGAACAGCTGGGCAGAAAACAATTGCTGTGCTTCTGCCTTGCCTTCTAGACAAAGGGATCATGAGTTCAGTGACTGAAGTGCGTGCTCTCAGGTAAGTGTTAAAGGTCTGAATACAGAGCACCTACCAATAAAAAAAACAAACTGACAGCTCTTTAATCACTTAAATTTTATGTTGGGACAGAAATCTTCTCAATCACTCCCCTACAAATGTGTCTCTATGCTACCATGTTCTTTCTGTGTCAGTTGTACATGGATAGGATCACAGAGGTAGTGATCCCCAGACACACATTAATCCTCCTGTATTTAATATTTGTTCTCCCTATCTTAATCCCTGCAATTGCACAGAAGATGGGGGATGATTTTTGCTTTTACTGCTTGAGAGTAAAGTTATTCAGAAAGTTTAGTGATTGCAAACTTGTGAAAATGTCCTAGTTGTGCTAATTTCTTACCTGACTTATTATTTTTATGCAAAAAAATTGTGCATATCAGTGTAATGTTGAAAGGCAAAAATGCTCTTTTATATTAAAATGCACACATTTGTGACGGTAATAGTTTTTTATTTTAGGCTAAATGGGGAATTAATTAATTATTTAAGAATTGCGTCAGGTAAAAATTACAGGAGAATAAGATTAAAGCTTTGTCCCCAAAAATATACTTGACTTGTTAGGGTAGCTTGCAAAAGCTTCAAGGGTATAAGGTGTGGAATGGGAGCAGCTCCAAAATAAAAAAAACACTTTGGGGCTCAAGGAGGCTATAGGGAGGAAAAGGCTGTATGAATCCATGTGGGTATAGGGAGGAAAGTGTTTTGTGATTCAATGAGGGTTGTGAGGAGGAAAAGGATCTAAGATTCAAGGGGTTATAGACAGCTAAGGGTCTAGCACTCAAGTGGTAATAGCCTTATGTTTCACTGTGTTCTTGTCTTTTTGTTTTCCCCTTCTCTGTAGCATTAACACACTTGTGAAAATAAGTAAAAGTGCAGGGGAATTGCTGAAGCCACATACCCCAAAGCTGATCCCTGCTTTGTTAGAATCCTTAAGTGTTTTGGAACCTCAGGTGTTGAATTATTTGAGTCTCAGAGCTACAGATCAGGAAAAGGTAAGCATGATAAAAATGTTTTCAGATTTTTTTAAAGGAGTAAAATCACAAACTGACGAATCTGTCATTAAAAGATAAGAGCACCTTTTTGGAACATGTTAAAAGTTCCACCCATATTTAGAATGGAATGTTTACCATGTTCCAGCTCTGGCTGCCTCTCCCCCCTATCCACCCCAGGTGGGGGTTCTTCTCCCTGCACCCACTGTCACAATTCAAAAACCATGCACACACATGGCCCCATTACTCATTCACAGCAGTTATGGGCTGAAAGCTGCAGAGCTTTTGTGCAGAAGCCTGACATTGCACCCCTGATACTCTTTTCACGGGTGCAATGCTTTCCAGGCTCCTGCAGGAAAAAATAATAAATGCACATTTTTTTCTGCAAAAATATGTGCATTTATTATATTTTCTGAAAAGGTGAACATATCCTTAAAGAAATCTGCTTGGCTGCCATTAAATATTTTGCTTTAGCTTATTTACACTACTGAATATGTCTGAAGGTTTTGCTTGATCGTGTGCATTGCTTGTATTCCTTTTTTGCAGATGCCCCAAAGCAACAAAACTATCACTCCACCTAAAAGTAAATACTGAATTCGGATTAACAATTATAATTATACAAAATGTAAAATGTGGTTCAGAACTGATTTATTTGTTGTTTTTACCCTTTCAGGCTCTCTGGTGCTCTGTATAGCTGGTCTAACAAATTGTAGAATAACATTATATGGGATTTTCCTCTTTGTTCACCCAGTCAGATAACTGTACTGGAAGCACTTTCTTCTGGACCATCAATTGCACCTGCTGTCTGCATGTGTACACCAGAAAGAAGATAAACCACACAGACACCGTGGGGGGGCATAAGGTTGCTAGACAGCTGGTGAAATGGTGTGGTTGCTTTGGGCAGCAAATGCAGTGTGCTTTTGACATCTGTTCAAGCCTCTTTATGTTGATTCAGAAAAAGAAGGGAAAAAAGTTAGAAAAAAGCTGTTAGGAGCATTTTAGTAGCGTTAAGCAACTTTTAGCGGGTTTTTTTTCTGCTAGAGAATCGCTCCAAAAAAGCTACCAAATTTTTTTTTTTTTTTTACCTGCTCCTAGATGCTGCAGCTTAAAAAATGCTAATAGCCTAAAGTAATGTGCATAGACACATAGGACAACACTATTTGGCTTTTGGGAGCAGAAAACAATATGCTGCCAATGGCTTACATGAGCTTACAAAAAACGCGAATGTGCATTGAGCCTTAATCAGCCGAACCCTGCTCCAACATTCCACTTTAGCCTTCCACATTGAATAATCAAAATAACAGATACCTAATCTGTTAACATGACATAATGTATGCTTCTTTTTCAGGCTGCTATGGACAGTGCAAGACTGAATGCTGCCAAATCTTCTCCAATGATGGAAACTATAAATATGGTAATAGGATTTTTTCTGTTAGATTTTAGGTGACTGTGTCACTTAGTTGGTGAAGACCTAACTGATATTACTACTAAATATTGTGTGTATGTAAGTGGGAGAGATTTTGTGAAGGGGGTTGTTATGAGTGCTTTTCAATATAGTGACAAATACAAATGGAAGAATGGTCTGCTTTACTGTAGTGATCAGATTAGAACTACTGGTTTGCTAAGTGAACGTAATTATAATGCTATTTATTGGCACCCTGTATAAGTAAATTGTCTTTGTGACTTTAATAGGTAATAACCGTTTAGAATCTGGTTATATTACAGTAAAATTTTCATTGGCAGTCATTCCATTTGACAAGCTTCCATTAGGATTTGTTTTATACTAGTCTCTATTTTCACCCGCTTTTCCATTGTGATAGCAAACCACCATACATGCCAAGGCACATGCAATGATGTTATTACAGTTGGGAAGGAGTAAAGGCTACTATCTCACAATTATTTTGTTTCTGTAGTGTATTCAACATCTGGATGTTCCTGTTCTGGCTGAACTTGTCCCAAGGCTGTGCGATTTGATTAAAAGTGGACTTGGTCTAGGTACAAAGGTGAGTTATAGGAAAGTGTTCTAACATATTGCCAATTAATGTATAACTACCTATTAAAACATGCAGATTTGTTCTGGCTATAGCTGTAAAAAAGTTATAGCCAACAAAGCTTCAAACATTGCATATGCAAGTTATTTACTATGTGAGGGCAAGTGAAAAAGCCAACTCTGGTAAACCAACAAAAACCTTAGTTTGCCAGCACACTGGAGTGTACCTGTTAGCATGCTGGAATATTTCTGAAAATCTCCTGCTAACTCTGCAATTGACCAAATTCAGTCATGTAATAAACAAGCAACCAATCTATTTGTTCACCACTAGAGAAACTAGTTTAAATATCAGGGTTTGGTGAAAGATCATAATCACAATTACTGTGGTTTTATAGGAATAATTTGTTGTCTAGATTCATTTTTATAAACTTTAATCACCAATGTAACATGTTTTTCTTCATTCTAAAGGGTGGATGTGCCAGTGTTGTTGTTTCTTTAACAACACAATGTCCCCAGGACTTAAAGCCTTATTCTGGTAAGCTGATATTTCACAGTAACTTCATAGTACTGCTTTCCAGTTTGTTTGATAATTCTCTAGCTAATCCGGTGCTTACTAAAACTATGTTTTTTACCAGGCAAACTTATGAGTGCTTTATTAAGTGGACTAAGTGATCGAAACAGCGTAGTACAGAAATCGTATGCCTTTGCCCTGGGGCATTTAGTTCGGGTACGTTTTTTTCTATTTCTACTTGGTATACTTCCGGATATATCGGTTAGGGCCTCTGTTGGGTATTTTTCTGTGTATCCAAATTGTTAGGAATTTCCCCTTAATTCCATTTCTGCTGAAAGTTAACAGAGACAAAGAGAAGAAATTTAAATGTTTCTTCCCTGCGTACACCTTCTTTACAACAGTAGAGGAGGTGTATGCAGATCCAAAAGTGAGGGGAAATCTTCAACAGAGTTGGTCGAATTTTAACTTTTTTATTTTATCTTTTTATAGACAGCTCGAGATACCAGCACAGAGAAATTACTCCAGAAGTTAAGTGCCTGGTACATGGAAAAAGAAGGTGAGCAAGAGTGTAAAATAAAAAATTAAAACCTACCATTCTTGTACAAGCTATTCTGTAATCAAGCTAGTGTATAAGTTATTATGGTGCTAAACACAGTACATCATATAGTTGCATTTCATGGTTTTTAGTTAACTTTGAAGTGTCTCCTTTATTTGCTGTTGCCATAGCTTTGTAAATTGTATGGGTTACATACTATTATACAGTTTTGCTCAAAAGTTTGCATACCCTTGGAGAATTGGTAATATACAATACCATTTAAAAAAAAAAAAAAAAAAAAACAGGGTCATTTTTCACCATACATTAAATTGTGACGTCATCACACATGCTGGCATTGGGCGATGCTGGATTTAGTATACACGCAATTACTCTTGTGACTTCTGTAAGTGCGTTTTTAATAAATCATATATTTTAGTTCTAAAATATGCACTGTGGGATTCGTTTGTCCTTTTACATGTGCATTGTCAGTGGCATTATAGGAACGCTCTTTAGGCGTGGATGTCAAGGCTGGTGCAGCCACAGGGCAATTAAGTGTACGGTGATCTCTCTGTGGGATCCTGTTATTTGGTAAGTGGTGTCTCACATTGGTGGGTGGTGTTGTGGAGCACTTTTTGGTTGCTGTGCCAACACTAATTCTTCACTGAATATATGTGCAGGTACCACGGATCTTTCACTTGGGGACTTTTTGTTCACTTTGTGTTTATTCATATGAAATATGGACATTTGAATACTTTATTGCATTTGCCACTTTTGAATATTTTTTTGCTGTATTTATAGTTTAATACACTCTTATAGGGGCAGCGCCCCTATTTTTGTGTATACAGATTTTTCACATCATGTGTTCAGATGTTTCCGGAGCTGCAGTCATTTTTGATTTAGGTATTATGCGCAGTCTTTTTTGTTGTGTTTTTTTTTTTTTTTTCATCAGGCATTAATGACCATAAAAACGACCATGAAACCATTAAGACAGCTCTGGACTTGTCGCTTTAATTATGCTCCATTTATTCTGTGACTGTAATAATACATTTTAAAGTGGTTCTAGACTTCATTTTTTTTATACCTCAATGCATTATCTTCTCACTACCTAATCTACCCACCCTCATTCCTAAACACTAAGTCACCAGTCCAGCACTATCCCAGGTGTAGCAACACTCATTTCTTCCTGGTGTCATAGGAGGCATTGAGCCTATGGCTCCTGCTGCTGTCAAAATCCTGTTAGGAGGGAGTTGGGGGCATGGCTTACTGGCAATGTGTACGTCTGTGGATGCACACAACCCGTCTCAGGAGCACACCTATACGGGTTTCCCTTAGCCACCCGGCTTGCTGAGTGGGCAGGCGGAGGCAGGGACATCGCTGGTGGGGATGCTCATCTTACTTAGGTAAGCAGAGACGAAGTTTGACTGTGCCCTCCCCTGCCTGCAACCTCCTGGGACAAGTAATCTGTCCCAGGAGACTGTGGGTCCATTCACAAAGCACAACATGTCTCACACGTGTACTGTTGATTGAGAGCCAGCTGTGAAGGATCAGGAAGTCACAACCAGCTTCCCACAGTCAAAATGGCAGCTCTGGGGACCTGAAGACCAGCGAAGAACCAGCCCCAGTGGCGACAGTGCTGGATCCCTTTATTGGGAAGTACATTATTTGTATATTAAAAGTCAGCAGCTACAGTAATTTTGCTCTTTACGATCACTTTAATGGTACACCCCACTAAGATTGTAAATAGATCTGTAAAATTCATACAGGCAGCATAGGCTGGCTGCTTAGTACTTCAATTTCCCATTTCCAGCAATCCATCCCACTGTCTTTTGTCTGTTATAAATTCTTATTTATTCCAAAGATCCGTTTCTGATTACACTCTTTGCATATTCATTGCTGTTTGCCCACATAACAAAGGCTTGTTATAGACAAACAAAAAATCTGTACTAGCACTTACAGCCATCAAATAGATTTTTCAACAATAGGAACACTGCTTGAAAAAAAAAAAAAAAAATGAATAAAACTGCTGCAAATAACTTTAAGCTAAGTTGAGCAACCATTTATCACTAGCCTGTGGCATTGTAGTATTCGCACATCTCATCACATTCTTGTCTGCTTTGTTTCCACAGAACCGGTATACAGAAGTGGATGCACTTTAACTGTTCATGCTGTCAGTCGCTACAGTCCTGATGTGCTGAAGAACCACTCAGCTTTGGTGTTACCACTGGCATTTCTTGCCATGCATGAGGTGGTAGATGAAGAAAAAGGAGAAAAGGATGATACAAACCTTTGGAGAGAAGTGTGGCAAGAGAATGTGCCAGGCAAGTTCATGGCTTCCAAAACAGTGAACATTATTATTATAATACAGGATTTATATAGTGCCAACAATTTGTGCAGCCCTTTATAACATGAGGGCAGACAGTTCATTTTCAATACAGGAGGAATCTGGGGGCCCTGCTCATTGGAGCTTACAATCTAAGAGGGAGGGTCAAGTGATGCAAAAGGTAATAGCTGTGGGTAAGTAGCTGATGGAGAAAATAAAAGTACAGTTGTTAGATGGGGACAGGATAGGCTTCTCTTAAGAGAAAGTGTTTTCAAGGATTGGCTAAAAGCAAACAAAGTAGGAGATAGTTTTTAGTAGGGAATTCCATAGGATGGGAGAAGCTCTGGAAAAGTCCTGGAGGTGAGCATGGAAGGAGGTGACAAGGGAGTGAGAGAGCAGGAATTCTTGGGAGGAACAATGATTTGGTTGGTAATTTGAGACTAGGCTAGTAATGTAGATGGGGCCAAGTTGTGGATGGCTTTGTAAGCTGTTAGTGTTTGGAATTTAATTTGTTGGGTCAGCAGAAGCCGGTGGAGTGATTGGCAGAGAGGAGTAGCAGACACTGAACGGTTGGTAAAGTGGATATGTCTGGCAGCTGCATTCATGATGGACTGAAGAGGGGATAGCCTATGTAAAGGTAAGCCAATGAGGAAGGGGGTTGTAGTAGTCGAGGCACGATGACCAGGAATTGAATTAGAAGCTTTGTAGTGTCATTGGCTAGGAAAGAGAGTATTTTGGAGATGTTGCATTAGGTTGAGGTGGCAAGCTTTGGACAGTGATTGGTTGTGGGGCTGAAAGGATAGTTGTACCATCTATCTTGATAGAGAAGTCAAGGGAAAAGGCAGGTGGGGTAGGAAATGTTATGAGCTTGGTTTTGGATAGATTGAGTTTGAGGAAGTGGTGTGACATCCAGGCTGATATGCATGTTAGTAAATTTGTGATGTGTGTGGAGACTGATGGAATGAGCTGAGGGGTAGAGAGATAGATTTGGGTGTCATCAGCATAGAAATTGTAACGGAAGAATTGGAGGCTATTAACTGACCCAGGGATGAGGTTTTGATCCAAAATATTAGAGGTCCAAGAACATAACCTTGGGGAATGCTGACAGAGAAAGGAGGAGAAGGTAGAATTGTAAGTGATGGTTGGATACAAAGGATGAGAACCAGCAGAAGAGTACAGTCATGGAGAACAAAGGAGTGGAGTTTTTTTTTGAGGAGGGGTTGGTCCACTGTGTCAAAGGCACCAGAGAGGTCCAAGAGTACAGAATAGTGTCTATTGGTTTTAGCCATTAGTAGATGGCTTGTGAGTTTTAGGAGAGCAGTTTCTGTGGAGTGTTGAGGGCAAAAATCCAGACGGAAGGAGATTAAAAAGGTTAATTTCAATGAGATGGACACTCAATTGGTTGTAGACTAGACGTCCAAGGAGTTTGGAGGAAAATGGGAATAAGGAGATGGGGCATAGGTGGGGACTAGTAAGCGCTTTTTAAGTGGGGGTGACTAGTGCATGTTTTAGAGAGTTGAGGAAGATGCCAGAAGAGAGGTGCGAGATTAAAGATGCAAGTTAGTGTAGGATAGAGCCAGAGGGTGACCGTAGCATTTGGGAGGGAACAGTGTCCAGGTCCCCACTAGGGCAGGTGCTTAGGTGGGCGTTCGATAAAGTTTAGCAGTCTCTTCTGTAGTTGTGGGGTTGAAAGAAGGAAGTAATTGTGCCTGTGGGCTTAGAGCAGGGGTGGGCAAACTTTTTGACTTGAGGGCCGCAATGGGTTCATATATTGGACCCGGGGGCCGGACCAAGAGTAGATGAATGATGTGTATGTGTCATCCATAGTAAGTATAGTAATATTCCCCCATAGTAAGCATAGTAATTAATCCCCCATATAGTAATTCATCCCCCATAGTAATTCATCCCCCATATAGTAATTCATCCCCCATATAGTAATTCATCCCCCATATAGTAATTCATCCCCCATATAGTAATTCATCCCCCATAGTAATTCATCCCCCATAGTAATTCATCCCCCATATAGTAATTCATCCCCCATATAGTAATTCCCCATATTAATTCATCCCCCATATTAAGTCCCCCCTGTGTCAATTCACTTACCTTTGCTCCGCGCGTTCCTCTCGCTGTGTTCCCGCGCCGTTCCGGTGTAGCATGAAAATGTGTCTACTATGAGGATCTGTCCCCCTCGACGTATCTGCGCATGTGCCAGTTTCAGGCATTAGCAGCCGATCGGCGATCTCCGGCACATGCGCAGATACGTCGAGGGGGACAGATCCTCATAGGAGACAGATTTTCATGCTACACCGGTCTTCAGGGCGGACTGTGAGAGGAGCCTGGCTCCCCTCGCGTTTGTCACGCTGCCCCGCCTACACACATCCTGACAGCCATCCTGACAGTATCACGCTCCGCGGGCCGGATTAAAAGGTCCGCCGGGCCGTATACGGCCCGTGGGCCGTAGTTTGCCCATTGCTGGCTTAGAGTGTTAAGTGGGGAAGGTAGGTATCTGCACAGTGGAGATCTTATCATGAATTGTATCAATTTTATTTTTGAAGTGATTGTCAATCTCTTGGGCAGTGAATGAGTTAGTGGGTGGAATCATTGGGAGACGAAGTAGAGAGTTGAAAGTAGAAGTTTTTGAGGACTGGATGATAAATTGTTAATGAGATTGATAAAATAGGTCTGCTTGGCAGTGTGGAAGCAGAATTGTATTTTAGGAGGCCAGATTTTTAATTGGTTGAAGTATATCTGAGACTTAGTCTTGTGCCACAGGCGCTCAAGAGTTCGGCTATATTTTTTTCAGACTTCTGGTGTCATCTGTTTGCCACGGTTCTAGGGGTTGGGGCTTGATTCTGTGTGTAGTGAGGGAGGGGGAGAGCGTGTCCAGGAAGGAGGACAGGGATCTGTTGTCGACAGATGTGGCTAGGCTGGGGCAGGACAGAGGTTAGATTTTACCATAGAGGTGGTCAGTAGCAGAGTAGAGAACAGAACGGTCAAGGTGACAAAGGCTTCTACGAGTAATTGTTAGGCAGTTGGAGGGAGTGAAGGTAGAAGACAGGGAAAGAGCGAAACTAATAAGTTTGTGATCAGAGAGAGGAAAGGGGTTGTTGGAGAGGTTGCACAGAGTTCATAGGCAGGAGAAAACACGGTCAAGGGTGTTGCCGTCATAGTGAGTAGAAGCATGTATCTATTGCTTCACATCAAAAGAAAACGTTTAAACTGAAGTTTAGAAGTAGCAGCAGTGTTCGTTTTAATAGGGATGATGAACTGAGAATGTTCAGATTTCAGAAGAAAGAAAGTAGGGCAGCCAGGCAAAGCAATCATCCAAGGAAGGTTGATACCAGTCCAGGGGGCTGGTAGATCACAGCAATTTTTTAGAGAAACTGGAGAAAAAAACAATTGCGATGTGCCTTAAATGAGGAGAGTGACAGAGAGGGAGGTGGGTGAAGTACCTGAAAGTTGCTCTGTGGGGATAGGAAGATTCACACTCCACCTCCCCTCCATCCATTGGGTCTGTGGGAGTGAGTCCGGAGAAGGCTACCATGGGGGAGCAAAGCAGGAGAAGCCATGTTGGAGTCATGAAGCCAGGTTTCAGTAACAGCAAGTAGGTTAAATTAGTTGGTGATAAAGAGGTCATGGAGAGAGGTGAGTTAGGTACAGACAGAGGTGGGTATTCCAAAGAGGGCAAAAGAGGGGGAGGCTGGTCTTGGGAAGAAGAGTGGATTGTGGCTGCTGCCAGAGGGTGTGGGATGATGGGAGTGTTGGGGCACAGTTAAATGATGGAGGCCCAGCATTTGTTGATATACAGTATCTCCAGAGGTTAGGAGAAGCAGAAAGGTGAGGAAATGTGATTATGATTTTATATGATTGTGATTTTATATGAATGTGATTGTGATTTTATATGAAGGGACATGCCCCAGTGTCCTGGAGGTTTTAATAGCATGTAGGTTTAGAATTCACAGGAGTTGGTGAGTGCAGTAATAACTTGAGAGCAAAAATGAGGGTGATATATAAATAAGCTGTGGGGTGGAGAAGAGGGGTGAAGGAAAGAGAGTTTAAGGTTTGAGAACACAACAGTCAGAAGGAGTGGTAGAGCGTGCATGTTATAGAGGAAGCAGAGCTGAATGGGGAAATTAGGTCACCTGCAGTCTGTTTGGTTTTCAAAGTAGTTTACTGTGTATTTTCCCTTCATGAAGTTACTGAAGTGCAGCCACTTGCCCTCCAGAGGATTTACCCCCTTCCTGACCAGGCCATGTTTTGCGATACGGCGCTGCATTACTTTAACTGAAAATTGTGCGGTCATGCGATGCTGCACCCAAATGAGATTTACTTCTTTTTTTTCCCACGAATAGAGCTTTCTTTCGGTGGCATTTGTTCGTCTGTGCGGTTTTTATTTTTTGCGCTATCAACAAAAAAAATGTCAATTTTGAGAAAAAAACTGTTTTTTTAACTTTTTGCTATTAAACATATCCAGTAAAATAAAAAAAACAAATTTCGGCATTAATTTAGGCCAAAATGTATTCTGCTAAAATCGATTCTGCTACATGTGCTAAAAAAACAAATCCCAATACGTGTAAATTAATAGGTTTACGTGAAAGTTACAGCATCTACAAATGGCAGTATATATACTGGAATATGTTTTTGTTTTTATACTAGTAATGGTGGCGATCAGCGACTTATAGCGGGATTGTGGCGGGCATTCTGACACTGGGGGGAAACTGACTTGGTGTCACTGACATCCCCAGTGACACCAATACAGTGATCAGTGCTAACAAAAAAAAAAGCACTGACACTGTACTAAAGGCACTGGGCAGGAAGGGGTTAAATGAAGAACAACACTTAAAGGAAAAACCCCAGTAGTTTGCTTCCCTCATAAAGGTGGTCTAGTTTTATACGGTTAAGGGTGAGAGGTGTTTGGATATCAATTCAGAATCAGGCTTGGAAGAGGGCAGAGTTGTAAAGATAAGATTAGCTCATAATTTATGCAAGACACTAAAGGACTTCATAAACATCAAAATAATGTGGACAGGGCTACAGATGGTTGAAGCCACGACATACCAGAGACACATCAACACAATGAATACATACATTATGTACCGAATGCAAGTGTCTGTGTATACTTTACAAGAGCAGGTAGATCAATATCACACGAAATGTTGGATGAAGCAGGCAATGCTTCATTAATCAGTCACAATGGCTGCTTCCTATAAAGAGCTTTTTTCATGCAGTGTAAGGGCTGGTAAAGTAAGTTTTCTTTTTGTTTTTGTTTTGTTTTTTTTGCAATGTGTGTGACATGAATGAGTTAATAAATGCTTTCCCAGCATCAGGAAGGAATGCCATTCTATGCTTGTGCCCCACGATCAACTTTGTCCTTAATTAAGGATATTCTAATGATAATACACTTTAACAAGGTGAAACATTACTTATATGTATGTCAGTATATGTACAGGCATTACCTAAATGTTCCTCAAACCTCCCCTCTCCCAGTAGAGCATGTCCCAGAATTTAATTTTTTCTTTTACTTTGTTCCTGTAGTAAGAAACCATTTTTATTGCTCCCAGAGACATTGCGACATCATCGGCTTTTAAAATGTTTGCAGGGACAGACACTCGAAGCTCAAAACTACTTTTGCCAAGATCTCTTTCCCTCCGCAAAAGGCATAGAAAGACTCTTAGGAGTCAACGAAGCAGCTTTGTTTTGCTGAAAAAGTAATCAATGTATGTATGTTTAGTGAGGGAGAGAAACGGTACTGAGAAGACAAGTAAAGCTTCCTATCGAAAAATTGTCATTTAAAGTCACAGCACTTACAGTGCTCAATGGGCATACAAAGTAAATGCAAAATTATAAATATAGGATGTTTCTTTAACGCTACTAATTCCACTTATGTAGATCATATCAGCATAATACCATATTGTCATGATACCTTCTTCTTTAGTAACATAGGACTTGCTTGAAAATGTTTAAAGTCTGCTATGTCATTTCTTTGACATTATCCATCTAGCATATTAACAGATGGGTATTTTTTGTTTTGTAATGCCTACAGGAAGTATCAGTGGTGGTATTCGTTTGTACATGAAGGAGCTAATTGACATTACCCAGAAAGCTTTGCAGTCTCCGTCATGGAAGATGAAAGCACAGGGTGCCGCTGCCATTGCTTCCATAGCCAAACAGCAAACTGGTTCTTTGGTTCCTCCACACTTGGGAATGGTTCTCAACACACTTCTGCAGGGTCTGCCAGGAAGGACGTGGGCTGGCAAGGTCTGAGTTCATCTTTCTAGATGTTTGTTTTTTGTGTATTGAACTCTTTTTCATAGTTCTCATATCAAATGCAATTTTATTATTCTTATTTACTTACCCATTACTCATTTACTTGGCAATATATTGTTGGCTGCTTCATGAGCTCCAGTACCTAATTCCCAAGAAAGGCTATCAGCTTTCCTAAGAGAATATTGAAAGTAGTAGACATGACTTATTTTCTAGTGGTGTTGCTTTAATGGAGGTTTGTCTCATTACTTAAATGTATGTGACTAGTCACCCCCTTTTGTACCTTTAGAGTTGAGTTAGTAAGTTACAGGGCTATAGTGGAAGCGACTTCCGGGTAACAAATTAGCCACAGAGCACTTTCCAGGTATAAAGCTATTGGCATTACCATTTCTCTGAAGACCTGAGTAGACAGAAGTGGGAGCAACCTTACAGTGAAGGAAATAAGTATTTGATCCCCTGCTGATTTTGAATGTTTGCCCACTCACAAAGAAATAATCAGTCCAAAAATTGAATGGTAGGTGTATTGTAACACTGAGAGACAGAATAGCAACAAAACAATTCAAAAGAAATACATGTCTAACAAATTATGCACTAATTTGCATGTTCATGAGGGAAATAAGTATTTGATCCCCTATCATTCAGCAGGATTTCTGGCTACCAGGTGTCTTGCATACAGGTAACAAGCTGAGATTAGAAGCAGTCTCTTAAAGGGAGTGCTGTTAATCTCATTTTGTTACCTGTATAAAAGACACCTGTCCACAGGAGCAATCCAACAATCAGATTCCAAACTCTCCACCATGGCAAAAACCGAAGAGCTGTCCAAGGATGTCAGGGACAAGATTGTAGACCTACACAAGGCTGGACTGGGCTACCAAACTATCGCCAAGCAGCTTGGTGAGAAGGTGACAACAGTTGGTGCAATCATTCGCAAATGGAAGAAACACAAAACAACTGTTCGTCTCCCTAGGTCTAGTGCACCATGCAAGATCTCACCTCGTGGAGTGTCAGTGATCATGAGAACAGTGAGGAATCATCCCAGAACTACACGTGAGGATCTTGTCAATGATCTCCAGGCAGCTGGAACCACAGTCACCAAGAAAACAATTGGTAATGCACTACGGGACAAGGATTGAAATCCTGCAGTGCCCGCAAGTGCTCAAGAAAGCACATGTCCAGGCCTGTCTTAAGTTTGCCACTGAACATCTGAATGATGCAGAGGAGGACTGGTTGAAAGTGTTGTGGTCAGATAAGACCAAAATAGAGCTCTTTGGCATCAACTCGCCGTGTTTGGAGGAGGAGAAATGCAGCCTATGACCCCAAGAACACCATCCCAACTGTCAAACATGGAAATATTCTGCCTTGCGGGTGTTTTTCTGCTAAGGGGACCGGACAACCGCACCGCATCAAGGGGACGATGGACGGGGTAATGTACCGTCCAATCTTGGGTGAGAACCTTCTTCCCTCAGCCAGGGCATTGAAAATGGTTCATGGATGGGTGTTCCAGCATGACAATGACACAAAACACACAGCCAAGGCAACATAGGAGTGGCTCAAGAAGAAGCACATTAAGGTCCTGGAGTGGCCTAGCCAGTCTCCAGACCTTAATCCGATTGAAAATCTGTGGAGGGAGCTGAAAGTTCGAGTTGCCGAACGTCAACCACCAAACCTTAATGACTTGGAGAGGATCTGCCAAGAGGAGTGGGCCAAAATCCCTCCTGAGATGTGTGCAAACCTGGTGGCCAACTACAGGAAATCTCTGACCTCTCATTGCCAACAGGGGATTTGCCACCAAGTACTAAGTCATGGTTTGTGAAGGGGATCAAATACTTATTTTCCTCATGAACATGCAAATCAGTGCATAATTTGTTAGACATGCATTTCTCTTGATTTTTTTGTTGCTATTCTGTCTCTGTGTTACAATACACCTACCATCAATTTTTAGACTTATCATTTCTTTGTGAATGGGCAAACATTCAAAATCAGCAGGAGATCAAATACTTCCTTCAGTGTATCAATTTGACCGCTGCCAACTTCTACCATGGAAGTGGTTAATGCTGAAGGACTGATTGCTGATTTCATCTGCTACTTTGCAAATAACCATAAGGAACTCCAATCTTCTCTCCATTCCTACTGCCCATATAGTAACTTTGGTCACCCTAAATGCAGTATTGTTCCTTTCTGTCTAGGCTGTTGATGTTCTGCGCACAGTTGGGCCATTGGTCTCAGTGACCATTTGTCATCTCAGTCTCTCCCTGACTATACTATCTTTAACCACTTGACCTTCAAAACGTTTTACCCCCTTCATGACTAGGACATTTTTTGTTATTCAGCACTGCGCTACTTCAAATGGAAATTGTGAGGTCATGCAGCACTGTACCCAAATTACATTCATATCATTTTTTTTAAACATATATAGCTTTCCTTTGGTGGTATTTGATCACCACTGGGTTTTTTCTATGTTTTATTATATAAAAGGAAAAACACCAAAATTTTGAAAAAAAAACCCACAATATGTTCTACATTCTGTTATAATACATATGCAATTAAAAAAAAAATCTTCATAAATTTAGGCCAAAATGTACATGTTTTTGGTAACATAAAAAAATCCCAACAAGGGTATATTAGTTAGTGTGTGTGAAAGTTATATTGTCTACAAACTATGGTATATATACTGGAATTTACACAGCTGTCATACTGTACTGGTAATGGTGGTGATCAATGACTTATAGTGAGATGGTGATAATGTAGTGGGCAATCTGGCACTAGCTGAAACTGGCTGGGAAGTGCTCTACATGACTGACACTAACCTCAATAATGACACTAGTACAGTGATCTGTGCTATTACTGTACACTGTCACCGTACTAGTGACACTGGCTGGGAAGAGGTTAACATCTATGGGGCAATCAAAAAGTGAACTATGTGCCTACCAATGTGTAATATGTGCTGCTTTTATTACTAGACTTGGCTGTTTTTTTTTGTTTTTTCTCCTTGCTTTGCAGAGAGAAGAAAACAGCAAGATTGCTGCTCTGTGTACAGAGCCCTGTGTTGTTTGTAAACTGTGATTGGCCACAGCTAATCAGCAGGTCTCAGCCATAAATCATCGATGGGACCTGCTGACAAAATCTTACTGTGTCCAACCACAGCGCGGGTCAGCACAACATGTGCGTCCCAGATATGGAAGCAAGTTCGCAAAGTTTATTTACATTGCTGAGCCTGCAGCTGCTGCTTGGTCACAGTAAATCTACTGTGGCTGGGTGACAAGTGATTAACCAATTCTATGCCGCCCTATCGCAGA
Source organism: Staurois parvus (assembly GCF_062004578.1). Lineage (NCBI taxonomy): Eukaryota > Metazoa > Chordata > Amphibia > Anura > Ranidae > Staurois > Staurois parvus. Next base: position 17,998,273 of record NW_028317892.1, read on the forward strand.
AATACTGCTACAGTCGGTGCGGTGCCCTACCCATGCCACCATTCGTGGCCTTGGCTGTCAATCACCGGGTCCTGGCTGGTGATTCCCTGCTCCAACGATCTCTGAATATTACCAATGGGAGAGAGACCTGTGTATAAACAACACAGATCTCTCCCCTGTCAGCTCCTGCACACTGCTTTGCAGAGCCATACAAAGCAGTGTGCCTACAGTGTAAAACACATACACAGCACACAGTGAAACAGCACACAGTTAACCCTTTGATCACCCCACATGTTAACCTCTTCCTGCCCAGTGTCATTAGTACAGTGTCAGTGCTTTTTATTAGCACTGATCACTGTATTAGTATAACTGGAGATGTCAGTGACACCAAGTCAGTTCCCCCCAGTGTCAGAATGACCGTCGCAGTCCCCCTGTAAGTCACTGATTGCCACCATTACTAGTAAAAAAAAAAAAAAAAAATCCAGTATATATACCACCTTTTTTTAAACGCTAGAACTGTCACGTACACTAATTAATTTACACGTATTGGGATTTTTTTTTTTTTTAGCAAAGACATGTAGCAGAATACTTTTTGACCTAAATTTATGACTAAATTTTTTTTACAATTTTTTTACTGGACATGTTTAACCATTAGCCGCCCGGCCAATGGCCGTTTGGCGGCTTGAAATGTGCTCCTGTATTCCGGGTGCACGCCATTTGGCGTGCTCCCGCACATGCGCGGTTTTTCGCGGTTGCAGAGCGACGCAGCAGTGCGATCTGTCACCGCCCGTGCACCTCGGACACGGCCGATGACAGATCCGAGTACCGGCTCCCGTTGCCGGTACCATGTGACCTGCTGTGATCAATCACAGCAGATCACATGACAGTTGTATACAATGGATGGCTTCATTCATGATGCCATCCATTGTACACTAGTGCCTAGCTGTGAATGGTCACAGCTAATCACATGCACATGTCATGTGATTAGCTGTGACCAAATCACAGCTAAGCACAAAAAAAAAAAAAAAAAGCTGAATGAATCGATTTCATTCAGGTAAATGCTTGCTTATAGCAAAGTAATTCTTTGCTATAAGCAAATTGTTTAAAAAAAAAAAAAAAATACTGATCACTTCCCCAAAGTAGTACAGTGTTACTATGGTAACATTGTACTATTTTGGTCATAGTAAAATATGAAAAAAAATCTTAAAAAAAATTTAAAAAAAATGTAATAAAAAATTAAATATAATAAAAAAATAAAAAAAATTAAAAAAAAAAATATTTTTTTTTTTCATACTGTCACCAGTCAGTGTCGCTGTTCACCGCCATGCCAGTTATATGATGACGCTGTACTGCACTGGTGACAGTATGTAAAAAAAAAAATAGTGAAAATAATTTTTTTAATTTTTTCATTTTCCGAAAAATTATGACAAAAAAATACAACTTCAAAAAACTCGCCATGCCTCTTATGAAGTACGTCGGACGGTCTACTCTGCAAAAAGGGGTCATTTGGGGGATATCTGTACTGTTCTGACATTCTTGGACCTCAAGATATTAGATTGGCTCTCAGTACTTCAGGATTGATCAATATTCAGATCTATACCATAGTTTGTGAACTTTCCTACAAACTAAAAAATACATCCTAATTTGGGTTATTTTCACCAAAGACATGTAGCAGAATACATCTCGGCCTAAATTTACGAAGAACAATTATTTATTTGTAAACTTTTATAACAGAAACAAAGAAAAATGTGTTTTTTTTCAAAATTTTTGGTCTTTTTTGTTAATTTAGCAAAAAATAAAAACCCCAGCGGTGATTAAATACCACCAAAAGAAAGCTCTAGTTGTGTGAAGAAAATGATAAAATTTTAGTTTGGGTACAATGTTGTATGACCGCGCAATTGTCATTCAAAGTGTGAGAGCGCTGAAACCTGAAAAATGGCCTGGGCAGGAAGGTGTAAAATTGCACGGTATTGAAACGGTTAATAGCAAAAAATCAAAAATATAGGTTTTTTTTCAAAATTGTCGGACATTTTTTGTTTATAGCGCAAAAAATAAAAAAACGCACAGGTGATCAAATATGACATTGTAGCTGCTCCACGCTGGCTTTAAGATTGAGAGGCAAGAAATCACATGACCACTGATCACTCAGCTATCTTTCTGCCTGGAGTGGAGAACAATGACTGTCAGTCACTGATCTCTCTCTCTGTTCTCCAGCACTGACTGGAGCCCCAGGCTAGGGAAAGTGCGGAGCCAGCTGTCCTTTCAGGCAGTCGAGTGGATCCCAGCAGTATTGTCATGATCTTTTTCAAGGCTGACACAGCTCTGCCCCATCAGCTGATAGTGGGCTAATGGTTAACTCTGGGACACAGGAGTACTGTTACAATAGTAATTTGATTAGTTTTTGATTTAAATGTGTTGCAAATAAGAGAACTGCCAATGAGTAAATATTGTGGTAGCAAAGAGAATAAATCACCAATGTATAGCCCTAGCCTGAAAGAGTTTCTGGCTTAAATTACATGGTGTTGACCCTGCATTTGATGAGTCCATATTTCGCATAATCACTGATCCTTCTATCATTTACAAGCCAGTGTCAGTCTCTAAAAAATCATTGTGGCTCTGAGGAAGAGGCAAGTCCTTGAAACGTGTTAGCCTGTTGGAGGTCCAGTGTTCCTATGTGGATAGCTATACCATGCAGACTGGACAGTGCTGTTCTTATGATGAGCTTATTTATACTTGTCCTTTGAGTTTATTACCTATCATTTTTTATTACTGTTATTTAAGGTAACGCACTAGGCGCCCTCTGTTTTCTTTATATCTAAAAAAATCATTGCAAGGATCTAAACATTAAAAAAAAATATTGGTTTCTTCTCTTTGTGGTTGGTATTTTTTACACAAAAATAGAATAGTGTTAAATGAAAAAACAGTAAATGCTATCAATAGAAATAAACATGCAAAATAGACGATACAAATACAGGATAATGCAGCAGATCAGCTGAAACAAATTTGTCTAACTTTCTTTCTCACCAGCTGAGGGACACAGTAAGTCATGACCTTTGGGTTATACTGCTGCCTTTAGAAGAAATGGACACTGACAAACAAATTGTAGGCAAACCTAGGATAACCCCTTCCTGTACCAGCTTGCCTCACTTTTTTGGTAGTGTCCAAGGAACAAAGACATCTTATTTAAGTGTCTTATGAAGACGAATGCTCTGCTGTGTTAAGACTAACTTTTTTGCTAGCACCTTTTTTATGTTTTTATTTCAATCAAGACTTCTCTTTACATCACTGCTGTAGTTTCATATTTTCAGTTTGCACAGTCGTTCCCAGCTTGCCTTTAGGAGTAATTGTGTCCAGACCCCACTGGACTGGGCATGCAATGGGAGGGTCTGGAAGTGGCCTTCAGGCACTGGGTTCCATATAGTACGTTTTCCAGACTGCAGAATCCATTCAAGCTGCAGAACCATTGACCCTGCCTCAGCTCTTGCCTTGTCTCTGAAGACTCTATTAGTGAGTAGGCCAATCGGGTGCCTACAGTTTCAGTAGATGACCTGCCTGTCTTTAAGAAACCAATGACAAATGGCTAGAAGCGCTGTTCTTGCTATCAGGCCTTGCACTTCTAATTCTGGCTCTGACCTTACATTGTCAAACTGTATCTGGTGTAAATCCCTAAAAGAAATCTGACCACTACCGTTGTTGATTCCTCACTTCACGTTTTTTCCGTGTGTCTCATGTCCAAATGTGTGGGGCACTTCTTCCACCCCCAAGCTTGGCTTCCAATCCATCCACACAGTCTGCTACACAGTCTGCCAAAACCTCAGACGATTCTACCTCTGCATCAAGGTGCACCCCGCTTTCAGGTGTGGGGACATGTTTAACATTTGGGGACACATGGACAGCTTTCACAGATTAGCAGATCTCTGTGAAGCTAAGGCAGAATGAACTGACTTTGTGTTAACATTTAGTTTGGAATTGCACGCAATATGCACAAGTGTTATTATATATATGATTTTTAGCCAAGCTGTTTTATTATTTTAAGTGTTTTCAGTTTTTTTCTGTGTCTTTATTTTTAGAATACTTTACATTATAATCTGTTCCAATTTACAGGAAGAACTTCTGAAAGCTATTGGAACTGTGGTTTCCAATTGTAGGTAAGCACTATTTATTGAAAAAAAAAACACACAAAGCTTGCTGTTAGGTTATATTGCTTGCTGCAAAGTCTTTCTCTGGAAATGGCATAAATTAAAGCAATTCTAAAGGTTAATTTGTCTTGTTTTTTGGATAACAAACATGTCTATACTTACCTACTGTGTGCAGTGGTTTTGCACAGAGCAGCCTGGATCCTCCTCTTCTCTGGTCCCCTGCAGGCTCTCCTGGCCCCTCCCTCCTGTCAGGTGTTCCCCCCCCCCCTTTCTCATTGGCTGACTGGCTGTGATTGACATCAGCGGGTGCCAATGGTTGCCGCTTGCTATCTCAGCCAATGAGGAGGCAGCGACCCAGGTATGCTGAAGCTGTCGTGCACATCGCTGGATCTTCATGAGGCTCAGGTAAGTATTGAGGGGGCTAGAATGCATGAAAGTAAAAAACTTTGAGCCTTTACAACCACTTTAATATAAACTTGTCATAAATATAGCGTGCAGCCTGCCATTGCTGTCCATCAGAAAATATAACATGAATGTATGAAGTATTTGACACACATTTGTCATTCACATTTTGCTTTGTTATATTAAGTTTAGATGGGTTGTGCTTGTCTCTTTTGCCCTCCACAGCAATCAGTTAAAGGAAGGTGTTCCTGGACAGCCCACTATAGATGATATTATTCAGGCCATACTAAAGGAGTGTCGGAAAGAAAATGTCAAGTACAAAATAGTTGCTCTCAAGTGTGCTGCTGATGTACTTGAATCTACTAAAGAGGATCGCTTCCAGGAATTGACAGATATCCTCTTTCCCTTGATAAAAAAGGTATATTTACTTGGGTATATTTACTTATATACCTACACATGTATGACTTATTCACAGTGCAGTGTTTTGTTCTAAGAGATTAAATATTTAGTATCACATTATGGATTAATCTTTTCAGTCTAGTTGTTATTTGGGATCAAGAAAACAAAACGTTAAAAAATGTGGCTTGGATTTTTAGTTCATTTTGTACTATTTTTATTCTCTAGCATTGTGTTTAGAGCTTTGGACAATGTTAGTCATTATAGTATATTTTTGGTAACATACAAAAGAGAGCCTCATGTGTGAGCTGTCATTCATAAGCTTGTCAGTTTTAGATCCTACACTTGTCCTTTTGTTTACATCATCACGGGAAAACATCTTGTGCCCATACAAAAAGAATAGATAAGACATTCATGCAGTGTCAGATTTATAAACTGTCTTCTGAGTCAGATTTTGGCTGCTGTGAAAAGTATAGATAAAACATAAATAATGTGGTGTTCTCTACTTATGTTAGAGGTTTTGTATTACTGTTAGTAATGGGTCTGATTGGCAAGACATGTGAATTGAATACATGGAGGTGAACATGACAGAGTCACAGTTTAATACACAGTTACCTTGCACTTGTAAGACGACTAATGTTAATGTTGGATAAAATTTGAACTCATTGTTACTTGTTTTAATATAGACTTCACTGGAAACTGTGGGAGCGCGGTCACCAAAAGAGAAAGAGGAAGATGAGGAGAATGAGAAAACAAAAGAGTTGCAGACAGAGTCTCTATTGTGTGCCTTCTCAACTCTAGGCAAGGCTTGGCCCAGGAACCCTGCTACTCAGTGTAAGGCCTTTTTCAATATACCAGGAGCTTTGCTCATTTGGGGTCCCATTAAGGGATTACATCTTAGTACTGCTTCTATAAAGACAAATGTAAAAACAGGCTCCATGCAAAAATGTTAGGTTTTTGCGGATGTGTTGAATGTGTTTCAGAGACTGCAGTGGCTAGAGATCCCAGCTCTGTCCTATGGATTACTGATAGCAGGGCTCACAATTCCCACTCACCTGTTCGCATTGGAAACTATCAATAGGAAAGAGAGAGAGGCTAGATCTGCTCTGCCTTCCCCTGTGCCTGCCCACACTCCAATCAATGCAGCTTCTAAGAAGATGTGTGGGAGGGATATTGTAAACAGAGCAGCTGGCAGCTCTGTAATGCTTCTAACTTAGCCAGTGAGCCGGGGGCTATCCATGTGAGTCCTTCCTCGCCTTCCTTCCCTTCTTTCCTTCCTTTCTCCCCTTCCTTCCTGTCCCCCCTTCCTTCCTGTCCCCCCCCCTTCCTTCCTGTCCCCCCCCCTTCCTTCCTGTCCCCCCCCCTTCCTTCCTGTCCCCCCCTTCCTTCCTGTCCCCCCCCCCTTCCTTCCTGTCCCCCCCCCTTCCTTCCTGTCCCCCCCTTCCTTCCTGTCCCCCCCCCCCTTCCTGTCCCCCCCCCCCTTCCTTTCTCCCTTCCTTTCTCCCCTTCCTTTCTCCCCTTCCTTTCTCCCTTCCTTTCTCCCCTTCCTTCCTTTCTCCCTTCCTTTCTCCCCTTCCTTCCTTTCTCCCCTTCTCCCCTTCCTTCCTTTCTCCCCTTCCTTTCTCCCCTTCCTTTCTCCCCTTCCTTCCTTTCTCCCCTTCCTTCCTTTCTCCCTTCCTTTCTCCCCTTCTTTCCTCGCTTTCCCCTTCTTTCCTCGCTTTCTCCCCTTCCTTCCTTCTTTCCTTCCTTTCTCCCCTTCCTTCCTTTTTTCTTTCCTTTCTTCTTTCTTTCCTTTCTCCCCTTCCTTCCTTCTTTCCTTCCTTTCTCCCCTTCCTTCCTTCTTTCCTTCCTTTCTCCCCTTCCTTCCTTCTTTCCTTCCTTTCTCCCCTTCCTTTCTCCCCTTCCTTCCTTCTTTCCTTCCTTTCTCCCCTTCCTTCCTTCTTTCCTTCCTTCTTTCCTTCCTTTCTCCCCTTCCTTCCTTCTTTCCTTCCTTTCTCCCCTTCCTTCCTTCTTTCCTTCCTTTCTCCCCTTCCTTCCTTCTTTCCTTCCTTTCTCCCCTTCCTTCTTTCCTTCCTTTCTCCCCTTCCTTCTTTCCTTCCTTTCTCCCCTCCTCTTCCTTTCTCTCCCCTTCCTTTCTCTCCCCTTCCTTTCTCTCCCCTCCTCTTCCTTTCTCCCCCTTCATCCCCTCCTCTTCCTTTCTCCCCCTTCATCCCCTCCTCTATCCCCTCCTCTTCCTTTCTCCCCCTTCATCCCCTCCTCTATCCCCTCCTCTTCCTTTCTCCCCCTTCACCCCCCCCTTCCTTTCTCCCCCTTCATCCCCCCCCCTTCCTTTCTCCCCTTCTCTCCTTCCTTTCTCTCCTTCCTTTCTCCCCTTCTCTTCCTTTCTCCCCCTTCACCCCCCCTTCCTTTCTCCCCCTTCACCCCCCCTTCCTTTCTCCCCCCCTTCCTTCCTTTCTCCCCCCTTCCTTCCTTTCTCCCCCCCTTCCTTCCTTTCTCCCCCCCTTCCTTCCTTTCTCCCCCCCTTCCTTCCTTTCTCCCCCCCTTCCTTCCTTTCTCCCCCCTTTCCTTCCTTCCTCCCCCCCTTTCTTTCCTTCCTTCCTCCCCTCCCTTTCTTTCCTTCCTCCCCTCCCCTTCCCTCCTCCCCTTCCCGCCTCCCCCTCCTCCCCTCCCTTCTCCCCTTCCCTCCCCCCTTTCCCTTCCCTTGCTTCCCTCTCCTCCTTTCCTTACTTTCTCCCCAATCTCTCTCCTTGCTTCCTCCCTCCCCAATCTCTCTCCTTGCTTCCTCCCTCCCTCATCTCTCTCCTTGCTTCCTCCCTCCCTCATCTCTCTCCTTGCTTCCTCCCTCCCTCCCTCCCTCCCCAATCTCTCTCCTTGCTTCCTCCCTCCCTCCCTCCCCAATCTCTCTCCTTGCTTCCTCCCTCCCTCCCTCCCCAATCTCTCTCCTTGCTTCCTCCCTCCCTCCCTCCCCATTCTCTCTCCTCCCTCCCTCCCTCCCCAATCTCTCTCCTTGCTTCCTCCCTCCCTCCCTCCCTCCCCAATCTCTCTCCTTGCTTCCTCCCTCCCTCCCTCCCCAATCTCTCTCCTTGCTTCCTCCCTCCCTCCCTCCCCAATCTCTCTCCTTGCTTCCTCCCTCCCTCCCTCCCCAATCTCTCTCCTTGCTTCCTCCCTCCCTCTCTCCCCAATCTCTCTCCTTGCTTCCTCCCTCCCTCTCTCCCCAATCTCTCTCCTTGCTTCCTCCCTCCCTCTCTCCCCAATCTCTCTCCTTGCTTCCTCCCTCCCTCTCTCCCCAATCTCTCTCCTTGCTTCCTCCCTCCCTCCCCAATGTCTCTCCTTGCTTCCTCCCTCCCTCCCTCCCCAATCTCTCTCCCTCCCCCCCCAATCTCTCTCCCTCCCCAATCTCTCTCCCCAATCTCTCTCCTTGCTTCCTCCCTCCCTCCCTCCCTCCCCAATCTCTCTCCTTGCTTCCTCCCTCCCTCCCTCCCCAATCTCTCTCCTTGCTTCCTCCCTCCCTCCCTCCCCAATCTCTCTCCTTGCTTCCTCCCTCCCTCCCTCCCCAATCTCTCTCCTTGCTTCCTCCCTCCCTCCCTCCCCAATCTCTCTCCTTGCTTCCTCCCTCCCTCCCTCCCCAATCTCTCTCCTTGCTTCCTCCCTCCCTCCCTCCCCAATCTCTCTCCTTGCTTCCTCCCTCCCTCCCTCCCTCCCCAATCTCTCTCCTTGCTTCCTCCCTCCCTCCCTCCCTCCCCAATCTCTCTCCTTGCTTCCTCCCTCCCTCCCTCCCTCCCCAATCTCTCTCCCTCCCTCCCTCCCCAATCTCTCTCCTTGCTTCCTCCCTCCCTCCCTCCCTCCCCAATCTCTCTCCTTGCTTCCTCCCTCCCTCCCTCCCCAATCTCTCTCCCTCCCTCCCCAATCTCTCTCCTTGCTTCCTCCCTCCCTCCCTCCCTCCCCAATCTCTCTCCTTGCTTCCTCCCTCCCTCCCTCCCCAATGTCTCTCCTTGCTTCCTCCCTCCCTCCCTCCCCAATCTCTCTCCTTGCTTCCTCCCTCCCTCCCTCCCCAATCTCTCTCCTTGCTTCCTCCCTCCCTCCCCAATCTCTCTCCTTCCCTTACCTTCCCTTCCTTCCTCCCCTCCTTCCCTTACCTTCCCTTCCTTCCTCCCCTCCTTCCCTTACCTTCCCTTCCTTCCTCCCCTTGCTTCTTTCCCTCTCCTCCTTTCCTTCCCTCCTCCCAAATTTCTCTCCTTTCTTCCCTTTTCCCTCCCAAGTCTCTCCCTCCCCTCCTCCTCTTACCTATTTTGTCCTCCAGCAATAGCTTTCATGAGTGCATCTAAAAGAGAAGCGTTTTGTTGTGTGCTAGTAGTTGGTCCCATGTGGGGACACCTGATGAAAAGGGAGATTCTGATTGGACACCTAATGTAAAGGACACCTGATGGGTGTTTATTTAATATTTTAATAACTTTATTCTGCATAAAACATTTTAACAGTGTCATTTCATGAGATAATTTACGAGGGCATGTTTTGGGGTGGATTTAGGGGTGGGGCAGGGTACGGGTAGGGTGGTGCAACTGGTGGTGAGCAACTCTTAAGGCCTGGCTAGTAGCTCAGGACTTGAAAATTTGAGCACTGACTGATAGTATAATGCTGCCTTGCCTTATTTTAAATATAGAATAAATAGTATTTCCACCTACTAGAATATAACACCTTAGTATTGTCTTCAGGGGGCGCAGACTATCATGGGAATATCTGGGACTGAAATATGTTTTACCTGTTTTGCATTTTAATAGGCTGCTATCGGTTTGAAGTGTGCAAGCTAATGTGTGAAAGACTAAAACTGAGCACATGGAAAGTCCAGCATGCTGTTCTTCAGTCTATGACTGCCTACTTTCAGGGGTAAGTTTTGATTGTAGCATGAATAACACATTCAGTAAGTTTTAGGGGGTTATAATTTGTCTTGTTTTCTGTGATTTGGCTTACACAGTTTATATAAATACATTGATATATATACAGGTACATAAATAAAACTACACCCAAAGGTTTTAAATGTAGTGAGAAGTATACAATTCCTCTCTGGGTGTTTTACTGCTGTATGAAAATTTCCCCCACACATGATCATGAGCTGACAACCCAGTGCATGGCTATAAATTGAATCTTCTGGTTCATCTGTCTGGTATGCATTCTGTATATATTCTTATGATGAATATACTAGGGGTCAGTGGCACTAGCATTATGGTGAAGTCCTAGCTTTCATATTAGGACTGGGAACATTGGTTCTTCTTTCTAAAGACATATCAGGAATGTTGAATTCATATCGCCCAATGTCCGGTACATGTCATTCTGGGTGCTGGGCAGGTAGTTTTTTTTCTGATTGCTTCCACACAGTGCCAGCCTCTGCACAACTCCGATTTAGTCCCTGGACAAGTAGTTATGTAAAAAATGTCCACACCCATGCGTATGTAGCAGTATAAAACTGACAGGAATAAAACCTGCCTTTTTTTTAATTCACTATGCCTGTTAGCCACTGGGTCATTTCCTGCTGCTGAAAACAATATTTGGGGATGCTTCTGGGGTCTCTACTACTTTATATCTCCCTGGAGTAGCAGTTATACCAAATATGCTGTGGTTTAGTGCAATTGTCTTCAAAGACATGATGTTGGTCTTTTTTTCCCCGAAGAAATATGTATTTTTTTTTATTTAAATATTTATTGATTTTTAAGTAAATAAATTATACAAACATACTCTTTTAAAAACATTGACACATTTTCAAAACATTTATCTTATCACCATTTCTACCCCTCCTACACCCCCCCTCACCCTCCTGTCTACAACCCCCCACCAACCAACCAACCCCCCCGCCCCCACCGCTCTGCATTTTCCTATTCCTTTCTGGAGATCCACATCCTCCAAAGAGAAGAGAAAAGTATAACCATATTATTTTATATTATCCCCCATACATTCTATATTTAACTTTGCCTTTTTGAATTTTTAAATTCCTCCCATTTGTTCCATCTTATATAATAACGCTCCATCTTATCCTCGCTTATATGGTAAAGTTCCTCCATCTTACATATTTGATCCACCCTATCGACCCAGTCCTCCTGTCTTCGCCAGAACTTGGGTATCAAGCCCTTTGCTGCATTCAAATAATACAATACACTAGATTTTTTTTTTATACTTTTTGACTGAAAGCTTGGTACTATGGAAAAGGCAAGTCTCTGGATCTAATATAATGTCAACCTCTTGTAATTTTCCGAATCAAGTTCACGATTTTCTCCCAGTACTCTTGTATTTTAGGACACTCCCACCATATGTGATACATAGTGCCTCTGCCTCCACATCCCCACCAACACAAAGGTGAATTATCTCCACTCAGTCTATGTGCCACACTCGGCGTAATATACCATCTTGCCAAACATTTAAAATTCATTTCTACCTCCCGCTTATTTAGTTTCATGAATTAATCTATACATTTTCCTCTGTTTTTCCACATCTATTATCACAACCATATCCCTTTCCCATTTTTCTATATATGGTGGCCTTATATCTGTGTCTATTTCAGTGAGAATCTTATATATTTTAGAAGTTCCATGTTTCCCATCCTCCCGTGTGTCTAATAACCGCTCAAAGGGGTTCCAATCCTTTCTTGTTCTTAAGGGTTTTGGAAGCTTCCCTACAAAGTGTTTCAATTGAAAATAATGCCACTCGTCCATTCTCGTGAAAACCTCTCCCTTTTTCTTTTCCAAATCCCTGAATGAACCCATTTCCTCCCCCACCATCATATCCCTCAATTGTGCATCTTCCTTCTTAATCCACTTCCCTGTGATACCTTCTTTACCTGGGGGAAAAAACTCTGTAGACCCTAAGGGCATTAACAGTGAATTAAATTCCCATCCCTTCTGTCTGTGCAATACATCCCAACTCTTAAAACATTTAATGTGAACCAACTTGTGCTATCTGCTAATCCTCGATGTTGTGTGGGCACCCATATGATCCTACTTGGATTAGTTTTACTTAGTACATTTTCAATTTTAACCCAGCTTTTCCCTTTTGCATTATGTGTCCAGTCAAAAATTCTCCCCATTACTGAGTTATAGTATCTTTTAAAATCTGGTACTCCCAGTCCGCCTTTCTCTTTATTTCTACTTAAAATTTCATAACCTATTCTTGGTTTTTTATTCCTCCAAATATATCTTATCGATTTTTAATTATTTTAAAATATGCTTCTGGAAGTTTAATTGGTATCATTTGAAATTTATATAAGATTTTTGGAACAGGCACCATTTTTATCAGATTTATACGACCTATCCATGACGGGGGTTCCCCCTCCTAATTTCCTTAGTTCATCCTTAATCTCATTTAACAATGGAATATAGTTTATCTTATACAAGTTCTTAGAGGAGGCAGTTAATTTTATTCCTAGATATTTTAATTCATTTTCTCTCCAGACGAAGGGAAATTCCTCTTGTATCTTATTTTTCTCTCTATTTGGAAGGTTTATAGTTAAGATCTCTGTTTATGTTGGATTAAGTTTTAAGTTTGATATCTCCCCATACTCTTTCAGTAATTTCATTAAGTTTGGTAATGTTATCCTAGGGTTCCCCACATAAAACAACATATCATCTGCCACCTTTTGCTCTGTGTTTCCAATCCGCATTCCCCTGATATCCGCATTATTCCTTATTGCAGACAATAGAGATTCTAATGACATAACATATAATAGTGGAGACAGAGGGCATTCCTGTCTTGTTCCATTTAGCATCCTGAAATACTCTGATAAATCCCCATTAACCATGATTGCTGCAGAGGGTACACTATTTAACTTCTTTATCCTTTCTCTCATTCTAACTCCAATCCCCAGTACTTCCAGTGTATCCATCATATATGACCAGTCTACCCTATCAAATGCCTTTTCGGCGTCAATCGAGAGCACCACCGCAGGGGTTTTCTCTTTTCTGCTTTTATGGATGAGGAACAAGGATCTCAAACCGTTATCTCTACCCTCTCTCCCTGGAACAAAGCCCACTTGATCTATATGTATCCATTCAGGCATTAGGTCTTTCAACCTATTTGCCAGAACTTTTGCATATAATTTAGTATCTGTGTTCAGTAAAGAAATCGGTCTATAGCTTGAACATTGAGTGACATCCTTTCCTTCTTTATGAATGAGAACTACATGTGCTTGTAGGGATTCCCGCCTCATTTCCATTTCTCCCCCCAATGCGTTCATATATATCCTTAATTTAGGTACTAATAGTTCTTTATATTTTTTATAATACCTCACCGTTTATCCGTCTGGCCCTGGGCTTTTCCCAACCATGGTACTTTTTAATGCTGATTGTATTTCCCCTGCGTTATTTCTGATTCTAGGGAATTCAATTGTACCTCACTTATTTTCGGTAATCTTGCATTTTTTAAATATGCCCTTCTTTTTTCCACTTTTCCTATTCTGTCATTATTTGTAGAATTATGGGGAGTAATATTATATAAATTACTATAATATTCTTCAAACACCCTAGCAATGTCTTTGGTTGAATATACTAATTTTCCTTTGGGGTCTCTTATTTTTTTCTATATAGTTCCTAGATTTTTTCGAAGAAATGTGTATTAAGACACTATAAGCAGCTGTTGCCAGAATTTGCTTCTTTAAATGTGAAAAACCTACACCCACATGAATAGCAGAGTTATTCAAAGATTATCTATGATGTATAACATATGAATAAAAATGTTACTTTCAGTGATTTGTTTTCAAAGTGGTTGACTTATAAGCAATGCATGTGATGTGTATTGAACTGATAAAAAATGTTGCATGCCTTTTCCTTCTTTTTATAGGTTATTGATTTTAGAAAAGGAGCACTCAGACATTGTGGCCCTTACAGAAATCCTTTCAGAAGCCTGTCCAGCGATAGCACATTCACTAGGTAAAGCGTCTTTATTCTATGAGCAGTGTTCTTGTCCTCCTTAGCCCTTTTATGTTGTCCATTTGGCTGTTTTATTACTTTTCTCTGAATATTATTGTTAGACTTAAGTTTAGGCAACCAGCACGTAGTGTATAGAATAAGACACGACAGTCTCTGAATTCACATAGGGTTATCCAAAGGTTTTCCATATTCTGAAACCTTTCTAATGACCAGTGTTTAGCTGATATTCGTAAAAAGGAAACACATGTAGTGTCTTGTGAGCTGAAGATTGCTGTAGTTATATTGTGCTTGGAGCATACCTCAATAATAGGCAGATCTCATTGTCACAAGACATACTAAATTGTGGTGACCATAATGTTTTGTGCATATTAACCGGTCAGAGCCTTTTCTACCGCAGTGCCTTACCCTAATTGAACAGTTGTTTGGTTTTAAAAGTAAACATATTATTTTTCTTCTATTTCTAAACTTTTTTTGTGTGCCTAAATTCGCCAAGAGTCTACAGATATTCTTTACATTGTTCCTGTTAGTGACCAACATTGACAGTCATACCACTGCATTCTATTTTTACCTCAATTTTGGCTTCAGTCCAGTATTACAAATAAAAGTGAGGGAAAATATAATACATCCTGAATATTAAGCAATTTAAAATGGTTAAGAAAATTGCAGTCCTCTGGAGACCCTCAAAATTATACGGAAACCACATAAAAGTGATATAAGCAGATGCTAAATCCAAGAAAACACACAAACTAAATGTGAAACAGTAGTGTGATAGATAAACAAGTGGGATACTGGGAAAAGATAAAAAGGTACAAGTCCAAAAAACATTAACTAGCCTTTGGCAATAAAGTCCTGAGGTATCAGCCAAGGGAATCGGAATCCACTTCAGGGTAAACATAGACAATGCATTTCCAGAAAGAGAGAACAATGAAGGAGGAGTTTTAAGAACTAATTGGTGGGCGAAACTGAAAAAAAAAAAGAAAATGGAAAGACAGCCAGGTTAGTGTAAAAGTGTGAACAGTAAAAACACTATAAACAAAATAGTATTAAACGTTTGTATGGTCTATGCCAATAAAAGGAACTTTTATCTAGTGAGAACCTTAAATCAAAAAGAGAAAATTAAACTCTACTAAATATATAATAAACACACACACGTACACAGCGGGTAAAATAAGTACTGAACACGTCACCTTTTTTCTCAGTAAATATATTTCTAAAGGTGCTATTAATATTTACTTTTCACCACATGTCTGTAACAACCCATGCAATCCATACATACAAAGAAACCAAAACAAATAAGTTCAGAAATTAGGTTATGTGCAATAAAATGTAATGACACAGGGAAAAAGTATTGAACATGCTAACTGAAATTTATTTAATACTTTTGTACAAAATCCTTTGTTGGTAATGACAGCTTCCACACGCTTCCTCTATGGATAAACTAGTCGCATGCATTGTTCAGATGTGATTTTGTCCCATTCTTCAAATCATGACGGTTCCTTGGGCCTCTACTATGAACTTTGACCTTTTAGTTCTTTCCATACATTTTCTATTAGATTCAAGTTAGATGATTGGCTGGACCATTCTTGCAGCTTTATTTTCTTTCCTTAAGAGTTTCCTTGGCTATGTGTTTGGGATCATTGTCTTGCTGAAATGTCCACCCTCTTTCCCCTTCTTCATCCTGGTAGATGACAGCAGAATTTTATCAAGAATGTCTTGTTACATTGTCCCATTCATCCTTCCTTCAGTAATATGAAGTTTTGTCTGTACCATATGCTGAAAAATAGCCCCACACCATGATGTTCCCACCTCCAAACTTTACGGTTGGTATGGTGTTTTTGGGGTGATATGCAGTGCCATTTGACCTCCAAACATGGTGTGTATTATGGCATCCAAAGAGTTCAAATTTGGTCTCATCTGACCAGACTATATTTTTTCAGTATTTCACAGGCTTGTCTAAATGTTGTGCAGCCCACTTTAACCAGCTCCTGCCCGCCATATAGTAATATGACGGATGCAAGGTGGTTCTCTCGTTCTGGGAGGACGTCCTATAACGTCCTCCCATTCTAACCACACATGCACGGCTCCCAGAGCGCGCGGCGATCGGCAGTGCGTTGTGTCCCTAGGACACAGCGGATCACCGATCAATGGAAAGAGCCGAAGATGTCGGCTCGGTCATGTGATCAGCTGTGTCCAATCACTGATGCCCATCAGTGCCACCTACCAGTGCCTCCTCATCAGTGCCATCTATCAGTGTCCATCAGTGCAGCCTATCAGTGCCCATCACTGCAGCCTCATTAGCGCACATCAGTGAAGGAGAAAAATCTATTATTTACAAAATTTTATAACAAAAACTAAGAAAAAACCTTTTCTTTTTTTTTCAAAATTTTCAGTGGTTTTTGGTTTGGTTTGTTTAAGAAAAAATAAACCCAGAGGTGATTAAATACCACCAAAATAAAGCTCTATCTGTCACAGAAAAATTATAAAAATTTATATGGGTACAGTGTTCCATGACCGCGCAATTGTCTTTCAAAGTGCAACAGCGCTGAAAGCTGGAAATTGGCCTGGGCAGGAAGGGGGTATAAGTGCCCAGTACGCTAGTGGTTAAACAAGCTTCAACATGCTTTTTTTTCAGCAATAGAGTCTTGCGTGGTGAGTGTATATACAGGCCATGGCAATTGAGTGCATTACTTATTGTGTTCTTTGAAACAATTGTACTTGCTAATTCCAGGTCTTTCTGAAGCTTCCACAAGTGGTCCTTGGCTCTTGGACAACTCTTCTAATAATTCTTTTCACTCCTCTGTCAGAAATCTTGAGAGGGGCACCTGGTCGTGGCTGGTTTATGTTGAAATGATGATCTTTCCACTGTCAGATTATGGCCCCAACAGTGCACAGTGGAACATTCAGGAGTTTAGAAATTGTTGTATAACCAATGCCATCAGTATGTTTTGAAACAATAAGGTTGCAAAGGTCTTGAGAAAGCTCCTTGCTTTTTGTGTGACACCATAGTACTGAGACACATTTTTATAGGTCATTAGTTGAGACTGAACCAGCTGATATTAATTTGCACTGACAAGGGGCATGATTGCTTTCTAATTACTGATAGATTTCAGCTAGTGTCTTGGCTTTCCATGCCTTTTTGCACTTCCCTTTCTTCACGTGTTCAATACTTTTTTCCGTGTCATTCCATTTTATTATACATAATTTCTGAACTTGTTTGTTTTGCTTTCTTTGTATGTATGGATTGCATGGATTGTTACCAACATGCGGGTAAAAATTTCATATCAATCGGACCTGTGTGTGTGTGTGTGTGTGTATATATATATATATATATATACACACGTTCCGGGAGAACATTCGTAAATCGGATTCGTTCGTAAGTCTGGCAAAGTGAGTCTTGTACACCTTTTGACACAAATATACAATGTAAGCATTAAAAAAAACACAAAAATTCTGTAAGTAAACTATTTTTGCTTTAACAGTTACCTTAAAATGGTGTTACAGTACCACAACTGGCATAAAGTGGAAGAGGGTTACTAACTGGAGGAGGGAGGATAGGTAGAGATGGTGGAGCTGAAGGATCATCAGCAATAGGAGATGGAGGGCAAGATGGAATTTGGCCCACACCTGATGTTGATGGAGCTGAAGGAACAGCAGCAATAGGAGATGGAGGGCAAGATGGAATTTCACTCACACCTGATGTTGATGACACAGGTTTTTTCATGGATTCAATTCTGTCTACCGTCTGGAAATAATGATCCAGTGATGTTTCAGTAGTATTTCTTCTTTCTCATCATAAATGACTCTGTAGCACTGGATGGCATTCTGAACAGCTGCTGCAACCTTTGTGTATCATTCTACGTTGGAGTCCTCAAAAACAAACCGTGCCTCTTCAAGTAAAGAAAATCCCCTTTGCATTTCCTGTGTTGGGAATCTCTTTGGTTCTTCATTTACATCTTCCTCTTGGCTCTCTCTGTCTTTTCGCTGGGCCTCTAATTCCATCAGGTTTTCATTAGTAAGCTCCACATGTTGCACAGCAAGGAGTTCAATGAAGTCATCCTCTTGCAGATCTAGCTCCAGCTTCATTCTAAATGTCACTAAGTTGTTGAAGACCTCTTTGGACTCCTTGCCCATCTTCTCAAGTCCACGAACCTCATGAACAAACTGCAGGCAAAAGTTCTTCCAAACCCTATTCATGGTGACAGCTGAAGCCTCACGCCAAGCAAAGTTGACTCCTTGGTCCACAGGTTGGATGAGCACTAGTATTCGGTGACAGATGCACTACTTTTACGTTGGGACGAAAGTCATCCATGAATTGGGGGTGACCTGGTGCATTGTCAAGCAGCAAATGAATGTTGAATGGGATATCTTTCTCCAAACAATATTTCTCTATCTCTGGGATAAAGTGGTGGAAAAACCAGTCCTGGAAAATGGCTTGTGTAACCCTGGCTTTGCAGTTACTCTTCCACACAACAGGTAGAGAGCCCTTGGCTATGTTTTTGAGAGCTTTTGGGTTCTCTGATACAAGGTCTCAGGTGTGAATGGGGAGCAGGTGTGTTTAAATTTGGTGTTATCGCTCTCACTCTCATACTGGTCACTGGAAGTTCAACATGGCACCTCATGGCAAAGTACTCTGAGGAGCTGAAAAAAAAATTGTTTATAACCAAGGCTATAAAATGATTGCTGAGACCCTGAAACTGAGCTGCAGCACAGTGGCCAAGACCATACAGCGGTTTAACAGGATAGGTTCCACTCAGAACAGACCTCACCATAATCAACCAAAGCAGTTGAGTACACGTGCTCAGCGCCATATCCAGAGGTTGCCTTTGGGAAATAGATTTATGAGTGCTGCCAGCATTGCTGCAGAGGTTGAAGGGGTGGGGGGTCATCTCAGACCATACGCTGCACACTGCATCAAATTAGTCTGCATGGCTGTCATCCCAGAAGGAAGCCTCTTCTAAAGACCAAGATAAACTTATTTGATTCAGATGGTGTCAAGCATGTGTGTCTGAAACCAGGTGAGGAGTACAAAGACTAGTGTGTCTTGCCTACAGTCAAGCATGGTGGTGGGAGTGTCAAGGTCTGGGGCTGCATGAGTGCTGCTGGCACTGGGAAGCTACATTTCATTGAGGGAACCATGAATGCCAACATGTACTGTGACATACTGAAGCAGAGCATAATCCCCTCCCTCCGGAGACTGGGCCACAGGCAGTATTCCAACATAACAACCCCAAACACACCTCCAAGATGACCACTGCCTTGCTAAAGAAGCTGAGGGTAAAGGTGATGGACTGGCCAAGCATGTCTCCAGACCTAAACCCTATTGAGCATCTGTGGGGCCTCCTCAAACGGAAGGTGGAGGAGCGCAAGGTCTCTAACATCCACCAGCTCTGTGATGTCGTCATGGAGGAGTGGAAGAGGACTCCAGTGGCAGCCTGTGAAGCTCTGGTGATCTCTATGCCCAAGAGGGTTAAGGCAGTGCTGGAAAATAATGGTGGCCACACAAAATATTGACACCTTGGGCCCAATTTGGACATTTTCACTTAGGGATGTACTCACTTTTGTTGCCAGCGGTTTAGACATTAATGGCTCTGTGTTGAGTTATTTTGAGGGGACAGCAAATTTACACTGTTATACAAGCTGTACACTCACTACTTTACATTGTAGCAAAGTGTCATTTCTTCAGTGTTGTCGCATGAAAAGATATAAAAAATATTTACAAAAATGTGAGGGGTGTACTCACTTCTGTGAGTTGCTGTGTGTGTATGTATATACAGTCAGGTCCATAAATATTGGGACATTGACACAATTCTAACACTTTTGGCTCTATACACCACCCCAATGGATTTGAATTTCAATGAACAAGATGTGCTTTAACTGCAGACTGTCACCTTTAATTTGAGGGTATTTACATCCAAATCAGGTGAACGGTGTAGGAATTACAACAGTTTGTATATGTGCCTCCCACTTGTTAAGGGACCAAAAGTAATGGGACAATTGGCTTCTCAGCTGTTCCATGGCCAGGTGTGTGTTATTCCCTCATTATCCCAATTACAATGAGCAGATAAAAGGTCCGGAGTTCATTTTAAGTGTGCTATTTGCATTTGGAATCTGTTGCTGTCAACTCTCAAGATGAGATCCAAAGAGCTGTCACTATCACTGAAGCAAGCCATCATTAGGCTGAAAAACAAAACAAACCCATCAGAGAGATAGCAAAAACATTAGGCATGGCCAAAACAACTGTTTGGAACATTCTTAAAAAGAAGGAATGCACCGGTGAGCTCAGCAACACCAAAAGACCCGGAAGACCACGGAAAACAACTGTGGTGGATGACCGAAGAATTCTTTCCCTGGTGAAGAAAACACCCTTCACAACAGTTGGCCAGATCAAGAACACTCTCCAGGAGGTAGGTGTATGTGTGTAAAAGTCAACAATCAAGAGAAGACTTAACCAGAGTGAATACAGAGGGTTCACCACAAGATGTAAACCATTGGTGAGCCTCAAAAACAGGAAGGCCAGATTAGAGTTTGCCAAACGACATCTAAAAAAGCCTTCACAGTTCTGGAACAACATCCTATGGACAGATGAGACCAACATCAACTTGTACCAGAGTGATGGGAAGAGAGGAGTATGGAGAAGGAAAGGAACTGCTTATGATCCTAAGCATACCACCTCATCAGTGAAGCATGGTGGTGTTAGTTTCATGGCGTGGGCATGTATGGCTGCCAATGGAACTGGTTCTCTTGTATTTATTGATGATGTGACTACTGACAAAAGCAGCAGGATGAATTCTGAAGTGTTTCGGGCAATATTATCTGCTCATATTCAGCCAAATGCTTCAGAACTCATTGGATGCTTCACAGTGCAGATGGACAATGACCCAAAGCAGACTGCAAAAGCAACCAAAGAGTTTTTTAAGGGAAAGAAGTGGAATGTTATGCAATGGCCAAGTCAATCACCTGACCTGAATCCGATTGAGCATACATTTCACTTGCTGAAGACAAAACTGAAGGGAAAATGCCCCAAGAACAAGCAGGAACTGAAGACAGTTGCAGTAGAGGCCTGGAAGAGCATCACCAGGGATGAAACCCAGCGTCTGGTGATGTCTATGCGTTCCAGACTTCAGGCTGTAATTGACTGCAAAGGATTTGCAACCAAGTATTAAAAAGTGAAAGTTTGATTTATGATTATTATTCTGTCCCATTACTTTTGGTCCCTTAACAAGTGGTAGGCACATATGCAAACTGTTGTTATTGCTACACTGTTCATCTGATTTGGATGTAAATACCCTCAAATTAAAGCTGACAG
This sequence comes from Staurois parvus, assembly GCF_062004578.1. Lineage (NCBI taxonomy): Eukaryota > Metazoa > Chordata > Amphibia > Anura > Ranidae > Staurois > Staurois parvus. Next base: position 18,019,404 of record NW_028317892.1, read on the forward strand.
TCTGCAGTTAAAGCACATCTTGTTCATTGACTTTCAAATCCATTGTGGTGGTGTATAGAGCCAAAAATGTTAGAATTGTGTCGATGTCCAAATATTTATGGACCTGACTGTATGTGTTTGTATGTATATGTGTATGTGTATATATATATATATATATATATATATATATATATAATCTCACACGCACACACCAGGTGCACTAGATGGGCAACAATGAGACGACCCTTAAAACAGGAATGGTTTTACAGGTTGAGGTCACTGACATTTTTCCCCTACTCATCTTTTCTGACGAGTTTTCACTAGTTTTGCATTTGGCTAGAGTTGGTGTCACTACTGGTAGCATGAGGCTATACCTGGACCCTACAGAGGTTGCACAGGCAGTCCAACTCCTCCAGGATGGCACATCAATATGTGCCACTGCCAGAAGGTTTGCTCTGTCTCCCTGCACAGTCTCAAGAGCATGGAGGAGATTCCAGGAGACAAGCAGTTACTGTAGGAGACCATAGATGATCCTTAACCCATCAGCAGGGCCGGAATCTGCTCCTTTGTGCAAGGAGAAGCAGGATGAGCACTGCCAGAGCCCTACAAAATTACGTCCAGCAGGTCACTGGTGTGAATGTCTCTGACCAAACAATCAGAAACAGACTTCATGAGGGTGGTCTGAGGGCCCTACGTTCTCTAGTGGGCCCTGTGCTCACTGCTTGGCACTATAGAGCTCGATTGGCATTTGCTATTAAATACCAGAATTGTCAGGTCTGCCACTGGCATTTCATGCTTTTCACAGATGAGAGCATGTTCACCCTGAGCATGTGACAGACGTGAAAGGGCCTGGATACGCCGTGGAAAACGTTATGCTTCCTGTAACATCGTTCAGCATGACTGTTTTGGTGGTGGGTCAGTGATGGTCTGGGGAAGCATATCCATGGAGGGATGCGCAGACCTCTACAGACTAGACAACGGCACCCTGACTGCTATTAGGTATGGGGATGAAATCCTTGGACCCATTGTCAGACCCTACGCTGGTGCAGTGAGTCCTGGGTTCCTCCTGGTGCATCACAATGCCTGGCCTCATGTGGCGAGTGTATGCAGGCAGTTCTTGGAGGATGAAGGAATTGATACCATTGAATGGCCCCCACACTCGCCTGACCTAAATCCAATAGAACACCTCTGGGATATCATGTTTCGATCTATCCGACGACGCCAGCTCAGTGATGCCCTGCTCCAGATCTGGGAGGAAATACCCCAGGACACCATCCTTTGCTTACCGTATTTCGTGCTCCATAAGACGCACCTGACCATAAGACGCACCTGACCATAAGACGCACCTAGGTTTTAGAGGTGAAAAACAAGAAAAAAATATTCTGAACCAATGGACTGCAGACACAGTACAGGCGATGACCAGAGACTGCGGACACAGTACAGGCGATGACCAGAGACTGCGGACACAGTACAGGCGATGACCAGAGACTGCGGACACAGTACAGGCGATGACCAGAGACTGCGGACACAGTACAGGGGATGACCAGAGACTGCGGACACAGTACAGGGGATGACCAGAGACTGCGGACACAGTACAGGGGATGACAAGAGACTGCGGACACAGTACAGGGGATGACAAGAGACTGCGGACACAGTACAGGGGACGACAAGAGACTGCGGACACAGTACAGGGGACGACCAGAGACTGCGGACACAGTACAGGGGACGACCAGAGACTGCGGACCAGTACAGGGGACGACCAGAGACTGCGGACACAGTACAGGGGACGACCAGAGACTGCGGACACAGTACAGGGGACGACCAGAGACTGCGGACACAGTACAGGGGACGACCAGAGACTGCGGACACAGTACAGGGGACGACCAGAGACTGCGGACACAGTACAGGGGACGACCAGAGACTGCGGACACAGTACAGGGGACGACCAGAGACTGCGGACACAGTACAGGGGACGACCAGAGACTGCGGACCTTTGGGGAGGGAGGGGGAGCGGGTAGCTGAAGTTGTTCTTTCTTTAGTGTGGGCACGCTGGCTTCTTCCCGCGCCAGCTTCTGTGACAGCCGGGTGCCCACTGCGCATGCGCGAGAAGCGCTGCGCTTTGTAAATGGCCCGGCGCCTTCTGGAACCTGTCATGTGTCCCAGAAGTCGCCGGACCATTCACCAAGCGCAGCGCTTCTCGCGCATGCGCAGTGGGCACCCGGCTGTCACAGAAGCCGGCGCGGGAAGACTGTACACGCTGGACAGAGGAACAGGTAAGGTCCTGCAGGAGAGAAGAGCGGAGCTGCCGGCCCGGTATTCTGACATGGCGGCGGCGGAAATACCGGACCGGCTGCTCCATAAGACACACTGACATTTTCCCCCCTTTTTTTGGGGGGAAAAAAAGTACGTCTTATAGAGCGAAAAATACGGTAATTGGGAGCATGCCCTGATGTTGGCAGGCATGCATACAAGCACGTGGGGTCCATACAAACTACTATTGAGTTGCTGCAATGATATTTCAGCAAAATGGACAAGCCTGCTGAATCATTTGTTCACTTTAATTTTCGGGGTATCTTTGAATTCAGTCCTCTGTAGGCTGATAATTTTCATTTCCATCAAACGATGGGGCATCCTTAGGTTCCTAACACGTTACCCAGTCCATATCAGTATAGATATCCAGCATGTTATTTTTCCCCATTGAGATCTGATGTGTTTTCAAAGTGTTCCTTTAATTTTTTTGAGCAGTGTATATGTATGTATATATAATATATTTAATTTCCCACAAAATTGTGACAAAAAATTACTACTTGGAAAAAAAAACTAATTATGCCTCTGACTAAATATATTGGAATGTCTACTTTCCCAAAAGGGATCATTTTGGAGGTACAGTATATGTACTGTCCTGGCATTTTAAGGCCTCAAGAAATTAGATAAGCAATCAGTAAGTACATTAGGACTGATCAATTTTCAAGTATAAATACCATAGTCTTCAGGCTTCACACAGACTAATATACACTGATTTGGGTTATTTTTTTTACAAAAGAAATGTGGCAGAATACATTTTGGCCTAAATATATCAAGAGGGATTATTTTTTTGCAAATTTTTATAACAAACTAAGAAAAAATGTGTTCATTTTTTTTCAAATTGTTTTATTTTTTTTTGCTTATAAAGCTAAAAAAATAAAATGTTCAATTGAGTACAGTGTTGCATGAGTAATTGTCACTCAAAGTGTGAGAGAGCTCAAAAATGGCCTGGGGAGTCCCTTAGTCTAACAAAAAATACATTTTATATAAACCAATGGCATTCACATCTCTAAAAAAATATATAGTTTTTTTTTGTCAAAATACATTTTTTCCCAAGTCCCTATGGTTTTTAATTAATCAACCTGCATGTAACAATTAGAGTTTGGGGCCAGTAATATATTTTTCCTTCGTAGTTTTTCTATCTTTCTGTGATTACATTGGAATTATCTGGTCCGTTTAGATGTAAATAGTGCTTTATGTGTTCTCTAAAAATTTCTTTAATATTTTATGTTGTAAAATTATGTACATCATTGTACCATATTAATGTTTTATCAAATATCAATGTTTTTTTATTCACTTTTGTTAGAAAATAAGAGTTATTCATCCATAAGAACAGAAGCTCTTTCTGTATTAGAACTACTAATAAAGAAACTCGAAGGTAAGTCAGTTGTATGAATAAGTACTTGTAATTATTGTCAGAAAAGCAACCTAGAGTTGTAATGTTTTTGAAAAAAAATTTGTGCTGTGCTAAAATGCAGCACATTCCATTTTCCTCCAACACACACCAATGTGAACCAGAATATTTGCATTGTCCTTATATTGGGACTGCCCAATGCAGATGGTATGCACAAACCCTTAAAACTATTTAAAGCAGACCTTAGCTGTAGAGTAGAAGTGTAAAAATATACTTTGCTAAAAATGTACTGAATAAAAGACAGGAATGGTTTAAAGGATGAAGTGAATTGCCAAGTCCAAATATTGAATTGTAATTACGCCAGATCCGTACTGTCAGTATGTCACTGTCATACTTTCAGAGATCCCCAGCCTAAAGTCGCCATTCTCTTACTGCTCTTGAAAGCTGGCTTCCTGAAGACTTCTGAAGGAGCTGCTCCCTCTCATGATTTTCACTGGGTGTTTGCATTTAAGTCGTTATAACCAGCACTTTAAGAGCCCTAAAATGCAAGGCACTTTACACATACAGTATATCCTGCTTCTCCATATTGGCTTACTACTTTGATCAATAATCTCAGTAGCAAGTGTGAAGGTGTGGGAGGGGGTAGGCCAGGACTTGACTTCATCATAAAATGTTGAAACTGGCATATTGGAGCGCCCAAAGTACCTGTACATGCCCGTATTTTATGGAGTCAGTTTAAAAGCTTTATACTGTTTTAGCTTGATAAGTAAATCACTGCATGTTATCCGCATCTAATCATTTTTGTGTGTTGACATAAATTTGTGCATTTGGTTCCCATGCTTCTTACCCCTACCAGAAACTTTCTGCTATTGAAGCAAAATCTGTCCAATCCCTTCCAAATTTTTAATTTGTACAACTTCTTACTTATTTTTCTTTTTTATTCATAAATTTGTTTTCCAGATTCAAAACAGTGGGAAAGTCTTACAGTAGAAAACAGAAATTTGCTAATTATTTCTTTATCTACAATGGAAATGGACAGCAGGCCTGATCTGAAAGACAAAGGATTATTACTAAAGAAACAATTAGAGAACTTAAACTAAAATAACTCATCTACATAACAGTGAGATTCATGTGCTGTGGATTTTGAATTCTGTTCTTTCCAAGTTTGCATATGTTCTATAGCATGCATCATTCCATGCCTAAAATAAATGTCCATGAATAATTTTCTTGTACATTTTTCTAATTTGCATCAATAACTGTTTATAAATTGAACGCCTATATACAATGAGTTTCTTGAGTGTTCTGTACAGGACATTTGCACTAATTAACTTGCATTTCCAGATCAATCACATTTGAAAAATAGAGTGGTCAAATTGTATATTTAGCCCAAGCCCTTTAGTTTTCAGTAAAGTAGGGAAGGGTTTAACCCCCTGGCAGTTTCCCTTCACATTCTGTCCTAGATGCACAACAGGAAGATTTCCCTCACCTCTTCTTCTAGAGACATTACATTTTTGGATTTCACCTAACTTTTAATTCTAGAGAATAGTCACATGTACAGGCAGAGGGATGAATCTTCCCAATGGGGATACAGGCAGAATTGATAAACTTGATAGAGGATCTAACCCTTCCCTACTAGATAGACAAGGTTTTCTCAGAGATTTATTTTAAATTATATATGTGATATTTCATTTGTTCTAAAAAAAAAATTGTTGTCTTGAAGGGGAGCTTCGCTCTCTCAATCAACATTAACTATTTTTAATTCTTATGCTGCTAGTACCAGCAAATAGATAGGAACTTATATTATGTTTACTTGTGTTAAACTTTTTTTTTTTTTACACATCTCTTCAGTTACTTCCTGGTTTCCATGCCAAGGCAAACTATATATTCATCCCAGGAGTGTTCAGGAGGGAAGGAGTACCTGAGCTAAGGGTAGATGGATTCCAGGAAGTAGATGGTACATGAATTATCTGCCTTTACTTAGGATGGCCATTGCCAGAAATGCTCGGGGGTGTTTTCCAAAGTGATTCCTCAGCAAAACAAAGCATGGAGACATGGATGGGTAGATGAGTTTGCTTTGAATATCAAAAATTAATTCAATGACTTTTGCAGTGCTCCGATGCAGTGTAGTTCCACTTTAATTTGTAATATTTCTTATTCCATTTTAATATTACATATTCTATTTACTGAACATCTCTATTTCTTTCCTGTCATATATAATGTCTTTATCTGACTGTTAATTATACAAGAATTCACCAGCAAGTTGTCCTATGGATGAAATTTGCAGTCACAGCTCCTGGTCTCACAAGCTGAAAATAGTCTTTTTGTACTTCTCTTTTTTGGAGTCCATTGACTGACAGAGGAGTCCAGATACTGAAGGATTACAACAATCTCTGTGCACGTGTACTAGTAGATGAGATAGCAAGAGGAATAGCATGGGTAACTAAAGAATTCCTGAATAAGACTGAAAGCAAAAAGTCATATTACCAACACACTCTTTAAGCAAAAAAAGCCATTGGGTGCACTATGGGCCCCACATGTTGGAGGACATAGAGATCCCATGCTTTATATTTTAGTCTATAACATGATGTATTAGTAACACACCAAGATGGAACACAACTGGAGGAACCAGACTGGACAATTGTAAGATCTCCTTCTATCCAGGAATTGTACAGATCATAATACAGAGGAAAAGAACTATTTAAACATAAGTTGCATTTCTTTCTCATCTTTTGAGGGATAATTCAGGTACTGTCTAGTTGTATTGCTGCCTTCAGCAGGATTGGACACTGGCAAACAAAAAATATTGTAGGTCAGCCCCAGGATAACCCCTTCTCTACCCAGGATGCCTCACTCTGTATCAAACAGGACCAAGAGCATGAGCATGAACATAAACACAGCAGGATGGGACTGATGTCTCTCAATGGACTTCAAGAAAAAGAACTTAGAAAATATTTTTGTACTTATTGTCTTGTGCTTTGTGGAACACAAGAATCCAGATACTGGAAGATGTAAAAGCAGTCCAAGTGGGGAGTGAGCAACAACTGGTAATAGGCTGTAGAAGAGGGATAGGAACTGTCTGCAGCCCTAGAAGTGCTTGTAGGGAAAACTGCAAAATCTGAACAACTTTGGATAGAGTTGCACTTTAATACATTTTTTAGACACAAATTTTAAGATCTGTGGTGTGCTCTCAATGTACAGTATCTTCTGACTTGTGTGGATACCGGTCTCCAGATGGGAGTTGCTACAGCCCCCATGAGCTTAAAAGCATCTCTAGGAACATGTCAGCCAAAAGAGGACCTATCCCCAGGTGTCCAGATCCTACAAAGTCATCAAGCCATACTCTACACCTGCCAGGGAAAACCTGTAGCAGAAAACAAGTGTTTGTGCCTCCTTGGATTTCAAAAAGGCAGAAGTGTCCCCCAGAAAAGACTTCCTCCTGCTGCATAGGCTCTGAGGTACATTTAGGTGAGTGAACCTTTCCTCAATGTCCTACCGAAATCGGCTCATGGAGGTGTACTTTAGGAGAATTAGTGTGTGGCTGAGACTCGCAGTACCATTCAGCACAGGACTCAGACTACCTCCCCTTTGCAGGAAGAGCTCCCACTCCTTTGTTCTGAAGGAACATCAGCTAATAGATAATGTCCAATAAAGTCAGAACCAGTAGACCTGCCCAATGCACAATCCTGACGTGATTATGTAAACCCTATAACTACAGGGTCATGGGATCCCAGATTGCAGACATCTGTTCCCTCAGAGGATACCAAGTAGATGCCTCCAAGACTGTTAGGAGTATAGTCTGGGGTCACCTGTAGCATCAGGACTGTTTTGTATGCTTGTGTGCAGACATGTTACACCTGCATTACAGTGATGTAATTAAGCCCAAAAGTGTGATCCAAGGCCACAGTTACTCACAAACCCAGGCAGCTGGAGTTGACCAGGGCATTGTATGAGGTGGTAGGAACAGACTGGGAATTTCTCGCTGTGCTTTGTGGAGCAGGAGCAGCAGTAAGATGGTACTTCCTCTATGCTAATTGGCAGCAAAGAGGGAAAGGGTGTGTGTGACACTCCACTCAGCAAGTGATATCAGCACTCGGTCCCTCAGAATTTACCCTGTCTACAGTAAAAATGGCAGTAGTGGGAACTTTGAATTGCACCCAATGGAGCAAATAGCAAGGAAGCTCCTGGTTATTGAGCCTGAATGACCAATAGTAGGGGAAATTAATAAAGCATTTCTGCCACTTTTCTGGTGGTAAGCGACAGAATCAGTATCTTTATGGAAACGTGTGAGATATTCAGGTAATTCCTAATAGAGCCTCTTTTACAAAAATGGCATTGTGTCTGCACTAAATTCAAAAATAATTATTTCACATTCATAAATAACACAACTGGAGGTAATTAAGACCAACACTAAATGAGCTACAGGGACAAGCAGAGTGCCTATCTTTGGATGCTGGGTAGCAGAGTGGCATGTTTGCCACTGCTACCCCCTCTCCTCACCATCTGTCACTGGTTGTCAAGGACACATTTTATAGGAGCAACCAGTAAAGCTGACAGTGGGTGGAGCCTGATGGGGAAGCTGGGGAACTGCTTCTCCATCATGCCCCCCCTTGTGATTGACAGGCACTGGGTGGATTCCATAACCAATAGCAGGCTGTCTGTTGGCTATGGAGTCTACGGAATCTACCCACTGCTTGCTGTTAATCACAAGGGGAGTTGCACTGATGGGAAACTAGTGTCTCTAAATCTTCATCAGGCTCTGCCCATCCATCTACGGAGTACAGAGTGTCCATATAGTAAACTTTTTATTGCTTCCTAAAGAACTATAAATATGTGTCTACAGGAGTAACAACCTTTTCATATTCCAGTGATGGTTCAATAATACTAAGCTCGGAAATGCCAAGTGAAGAAAATTTATATCTGGTCCAGTCACTAAAGGTTGTAGCTCTCATCCTTTCAGACCACACGTGCTGAAATTGATTTATTCAAAACCTCCTTCAGGCTTGAAGTCTGGCACCCCACCACTTCAATTCCAGTCTTTAAGCAATTGGATGTTTGCTGACGATTTATAACATGGCTGTAAAAGCATTTTCTGGATTAAGGTATATTAAAAAAAAAAAAAAAACAGAACTTGTGTTCATTTATAGCATTGACTCCTGCTGCTGTCGATTATAGCCTGTGAGGTGGGGTTGGGGTTGAGGTGTCGGCACAAGGCTGACCATTGCGGGAAAGGAAAGTGGTCTTTCCAGCAGAGCCAGAAAACTGAGATGGATGTGCTCTTATGCCTAACATGGTTTCAAATAGGAAAGCAGAGGATTGATAGGACCATTTATTTCACAAAAATGAAGACGTACAAAGGGAACAGGATAGTTTTTGGTTTTTTTTTTTTTTTTAACTTTTACTGTTTTATATATGGTACTACAGACCTATCACAAATATGAAAGGGTGGGGTAACAAAAACTTTATTCATACAGGACATGGACAGCGCATTTATACACTCTGGGTTATAGGTTTGGACACTGGCAAGTTTTAAAGGACATGTCTCCCCTATAACCCTATCTCAGTTCTCAGTTTTGGGGGGGGGTTCCCCCCCAGTGTCAAAAGATGATTGACTTCTCCTGTTAACCAGCTGCCGACCGCAGATAGCCGAATGACGGCTTCACTGCGGCCGGCTAGTTCTGGGTGGACGTCACATGATGTCCTCCCAGAACGCGCTCTCCTGGAGCGCGCACCCGGCGATCTCCGTGATCGCTGTGTCCTACGGACACAGCTGATCACGTGATGTGGTAAAAGGCCAATCACAGTGGCCTTTTACCACGTGATCAGCGGTGTCCAATGACACGCTGATCAGAGGGAAATGCAAGTGCCGGTTCTCGGCTGCACTTTCCTCACGCTGTCAGATCGTGAGGAAAGTACTGCCGAGAACCGGCAGTTGTCAGAGCGGGGATCGGCACCGATCATCAGGGCACTGATGATCAGTGCCCTGATGATCGGTGCCCAGCAGTGCCACCCGCAAGTTCCGCCCAGCAGTGCGCCCACTAGCTCTGCCCACCCGTGCCCATCAGTGCACCCACCTGTGCCACTCTGCAGTGCCACCTACCTGTGCCCAGAAGTGCCACCCACCAGTGCAGCCCAGCGGTGCTGCCAGTCAGTGACACCAGTCAGTGCCCAGGGGTTGTGCCAGTCTGTGCCGCCAGTGCCCAGCAGTGATGCCAGTCAGTGACACCAGTCAGTGCCCAGGGGTTGTGCCAGTCTGTGCCGCCAGTGCCCAGCAGTGATGCCAGTCAGTGCCGTCTATCAGTACCCATCATCAGTGCCGCCTATCCTTGACCCCTAATTAGTGCTGTCTATCAGTGCCGCCTATCCGTGCCACCTCATTAGTACTGCCTATCAGTGCTGCCTCATCAACGCACATCAGTGAAGGAGAAAAAATACCTGTTTGAAAAATTTTATAAAAGAAACAAAGAAACTTTTTTTCTTCAAATTTTTTGCACTTTTTTTATTTATAGCGCAAAAAGTAAAGTGCCCAGTGGCGATTAAATACCACCAAAAAAAAGCTCTATTTGTGAGAAAAAAATGATCAAAATTTCATATGGGTACAATGTTGCATGACCGCGCAATTGTCAATCAAAGTGCTGCAGCGCTGAAAGCTGAAAATTGGCCTGGTAAAGAAGGGGGTATAAGTGCCTGGTAGGCAAGTGGTTAAAGAAAAAAATATTGATGCTGTTTAGTCTTAATCATTTTGTCTAAAGATGCTAGTCCTTTACTACGTACATACTGTAGATGTATTCTTGATGTCTTTTAATGATGATAAAATGTGATACAATCACAAATCACTAGCCTGACTCCATCTGGAACTTTTGAACCCACAAGGTGTTGAGAATCTTCAAGTGTAAGATGGGGTGACTGCTGCCATTGGGCTTCACAACCGTAAGCAGCTTTGAATAAAATCTGAAACTGTTCCTTGAAGAGAACTGACATCACTCCTGAAGAGTAAATTACAATTTCAGCTTGTACCCTTGGAACCCTGCACCCAAAAATTTGAAATGCTAAAAATCCAAGTGGCTGAAAAATCCAAAAGACTTTCCCCACTTGAAAAGGGGTAGCGGCACTCAATTACAAGGAAGACTTGGGGCCAGACTTAGCTAGCTGTCCAATACTTGCAATGGAATGGAAGATATGTTTTTTGAACCAGAGGTCTGGGAAGGACGAAAGGAAGACCTCTGGAACCAGCGTACTTTGCAATGGACACCATAGCTTTCATATTACTGGGCTAGAAAGAAGTCTCAGCAGACCAATCCCACAACCAGAAGATCTTTTGCATCTGTAAATACATGAGATTCAAGTGAGAAATTTGGTTTGGGGAGTCCACCAAACCATCTAGATAAGGCTTCCTGGAGGAGCTAAAATTTGTGGTTGTAATAAGGGATTATTTGAGGATTGTTGCAAGATTGTGCACCATGTTCTTGGCCCAGACTGCCAAAGTTTGACCAGCTGTCATAGATGCCACCATTGGTTGCATGTATGAGCTCAACAAATGAGATGTAAAGAGGGCCTCTGACTACTTTCCCACTGAGTCTTTGAAGAGTGGGCCATCCTCAATAAAAACCTTAGGGCATTTGAGATTGTAAGCGCCAAGGAGCAGGGCCCTCCTAACCCTCTTGTATTGAACTGTATCATCTCCCTTTATATTGTACAGTGCTGAGCAAACTGTTGGTGCTATATAAATCCTGTATAATAACAATTTGTTGAGGCTAGAAATAGCCAAATCCACCACAGGTACGTTCCACTTTTTTTATCAACTTAAAAAACAGCGCAAAACACAAACTACCTCACACCAATCAATATATGTGAACAATAGTAAATAACTTATTCATTAAATATTAATAAAAAACATTGCAATTTAGTATAAGTGTCACAAAAAAATTATATATATATTAAAACAAAAAGTCCAGTGCCCCACACAAAAAAAAACTTATTTTCATTAAGAATCTTCAGTGCCAATAGTGATCCTTCCACCATCCACCAGTGCAAAACCAACATGAACCGCACTCACCAGATATTTGGTGAGTCTAACGCCTTTCAGGATTAATTAGGGCTCCTGGACCCCCTTTGTGACCTCCAACTGTTGCCACCTCAAAGATATGGATATTCCTCCAATTGCTGCCCTTGCCAACTCCACTTTTTGTGGTAGATCTACACCACTGGGTACTGCTAGCTATCCTTTTGGAAGGTGTATACATTTTTTCTGACCTCAGTAAAGCAATTTATTTATATAAAGGGTAAATGACCTATTTAGGTTTCTTAGTTTTGGGAAAGGACCCCTTACTGTTGACTGTAGGTCCAGTAAAGGGATATGGCTCTAACTTTAAACAGTATACCTCAATGGTTTCTTTTAGCTTGGGAGAGATCAAGGGTGATTGCCCATCTTCCCTAGGAGTTTGCCATAGGGGCTGGAATGGTGAATACCCAAGGTTATAAGGAGAGGTGCAAAGACCCAGGTGCTGAGTTTTAGGAAGATCCCCAAATAACCTCAGCTTGCCCTCTTGTCCCATTTCCCATCTGTCTGATATCCACCATGAGGGTGAGGTTTATCCCATGTTGGGAATTCACAACCTCCTCTTTGGGAATACGTAACATGATGAGGGTGATCTTCTTCCCCTTGGTAGCCATCACGATTTAAAAAATAAATAAATTTGCAGCCATGCAGTGCTCTGCCCATCCAGATGCATCATTCATTCACAGAGGTATGTGAATGGGGAACTACAAGTCCCAACATATCTTTTGTGGCTGTCAGCTTGTAGCTCTCAATGAACTACCACGGTGCTGTTTAGTGCTGTGGTAGTTGTCTCTTCCTGTCAGTGTGTAATTTGCTTGCCAGAACAAGGAGATTCACTGACAAGTCTGCAGGAGTCTTGCATGGCTCCTGCGATCTGCTGATTGCGGGTGCCATGCTTTACAGGCTCCAAGTAAAAAAAAAAAAATAACGCACTTTTTTTTACCTGCAAAAATATGCATTTTTTTCTGTAAAAAGAAAACGTTATCCTTAAAGTGTATCTATGGTCAAAATGTAAAATCGTACTTTATTTCTAGCCTGATGCTAGAATTATCCTGAACAATCTTGAAGTTTATAAACTTACTTTGTGAAAATCCCCACGTTTACTTACTTTGTGAAGATCCCCACATGTTTATGTCCTAGAATTCTGGGACGCATATGACCTGTGGGTAGGTACTGCCTACAAAATTCAGAGAGCCTGCCTTCTGAACTACAGAGGTGCTCAGAGTAGAAGTTTCAGGAGGCAGTCTGTATGGAAATTCTTGCTTGCAGGCAGCAAGGCATTATGGGATATGTAATCTTTAGAAATTTAAACAGAAAAACTGCAATGCATTCAGGTGAGAATCCATGAATTGTGGTAAGATTTTTCAAGTCAGCTTATATTGGATTGTCAAAAATAGCTATTATATGTATTGCTATTAAAATGCTTGTGTTATAACCTTAATAGAAATCTATGGTCAAAGCATACATTTTAATCAGAATCAGGGCAGAAATGGTTGCTGTGGAGCAGAAGGGGCAGCTGTCTTGTGTCCCACGAATGCAGGATAACCCAGTGAAGGCTGATGCAGAGATCTGAGCCACAAAATCTGTGCAGTTGGAGCTGTAGTCTGCAGTTTTTCAGGGTACTGTGCTCAAGAGCCACTGCAGCTCCTATAAAGGATAGGACTATGCACAAAGAATAGTCCATTGCACTCGAAAATGGGTCTCAGAACTAGGTGACATGCAGAATTTCCTGCTTTGTGCATTTCGGAACAGCATACCCTCTCCTCCAGTGAGAGGGCTATCTGGGACTGGTACTACTAGGATTCAGATCATCATTGTCCTGCACCTGCAGATCACTTTACTTTAGTGCAATGCTGTTAGTTGCAATGAGTGCAGAGTGGTACAGACCAGCCCAGTGTCTTCCAGGTAATTGATCCAGAAGCTACAATATTTTTGCCACAATTAGACTGAAGAGAAATGTCTTCATGTGAGGAATCTGTCTTCAATCAAAACAATGTATTTGGTGACAACCTCTCTATGGAGCAGTTTCTGGCTTATAATTCCAAAGTACAGTAGTGCAAAATCTGAGGATTGCTGGGAGCAGAAGGTGATTCATGGGCTGCCCTAACAGCCTGTGTTCTCACCTGAAAGTGGCAGCACAGAACCCATGGTCAAGATTTAAAGGAGCTTGTGTCCTGTACTCTGTATAATTAAGAAAAAAGTGACTTGTCCCTCCATGTAGCTTTGCTCTTACAATAAAGTGTACCTCTGGGTATTTACCATCAGGATGTCAGGCTGGTCACATTACAAGCAGCTAAAGGGTCCACTACTTGGCTCATTGCCTGTGGTGGCCGTTTCCACAACACCTTTATTTGCAAAATGCTTGGAGACACCCCACAGTTCATGAATATGAAACACTGTCCCTCAATGTACGATAAAGAAAATTGTACTTCTTTTAAATCCCTTTCTTGGAGTCCCGTGAAGGACACAACTCCTCTCCCCTTTGTATTGGATGTTGCCTTCTTGGTATAGTTTTATATTGCTTTCTACAACTGAGCAGGATGGTTGAGGGCTCCTAGAAGCTGGCATTTGAATTTTTGTGCCCAGTGTACAATAGCTTTCAGGTTGTAGTATAACCATATAATGTATGAATATGAAATGTGTACTTTGATGGACTCCAAGGAAGGGATTTTAAGGCAAGAATAATTTTTTTCTTTTTATGTAAATGACAAAGAACACACATTTATCAAGGAAAAGGGTTTAGAAATGCTTTATTTATACAAAAAAAGGTTTGATATACATATAGATAATCTGAAAAAATGTTTCTGAATAGTCAAAGTAGAAGAAAGCAGATTTGAAAAAGAAAAAGAAAAAATGTTTAATACAAAATCCATGCAGATGTATTGGGCTTCTTCATATGGAAGTTAAAATTGTATCTTAACTGAAAAGAGAACAAGAAAATATGTACAAAGGAATGTGCTAAAACTCTGTGCACATTAGAAAGCAGACAGACATAAGCAATTAATTTAAATGTAAAAGCATACAGTTCTTGAAATCATACAATGTTTTTGGACTGTATAAAAGTCTTAAAATCTCATTCATCAATTTGCATGCGGTTTCTTTTGTCTTTAGATCTGCTCTTGTCCATTTTTTGTTGAGAAGCAGCATTGCCTTCATTTTGATTCTGAGCAAATCTGGCCACTGTGGATACTCCGTCCACAAACTTGGTCTTGAACAGGACATTGGCATTGTTGAACATTCCATCTTTCAGAGAGACAACAATGAACTAGAAGACAAGAGTTTGACAGTTTACATATCTGATAATGCTCCTTAGGTGCACCAGTGAAATAAGTATGTTTTGTTGTTTTATATGGCCTCATTCATACAACACATAGGCATCTGTTCCCCATGGGAGGGCTGTGTATACCCCTGGGTATGTTTGGGGTTGTGCACCCACATGGATGTCAGAATGGAAGTTAGCGACTATCTGTACAAGCGCTGCATCCCAGTTGACAGCTATGAAACTGCCTGCATGGGGATGTACCTGTGCATCACTGAGTGGGTATACCCAGCCCTCTCACGGAGCATGAATGCATAAGCCCCATGTGCAGAAGACCTATAGCTTACCCTTAAAAAGAAACTGAGGACCAAGGACTAGTAGGCAGATTGCCTGTATTCTCCCTGCAGCTGATCCTTTTCCCATTGATTGACTTACAAAGATATACTATCATACAAATTATGACTATGCTACTATCTTTGTGAGAACTAAAGATCAGATAACTAAAGTAATGCTAATCTTTACATGTGGTGGAGGGTGATGTAAATAGGATTTTTGTACTTCTCATAAAAACCTTTTCTTGTTGTCCATTGAGGAACACCAGAAGATAAGACACTGTAGGGTTATACTTCTGCATTCAGGAGCAATGAACACTGGTAAACAAAAATATTGCAGGTCAGCCCCAGGATGACCCCTTCTTTAGCCAGTATGCTTCAGTTTGAAGAAAGCAGTACCAGAAGCATGAATATAAAACACAGAGGGGCAGAAACCGTATTTCTGATTGCACTTAAAAAAAAGGATTTTACAAGTAAAAAAAGTACATGCCTGTCCTCCCATTTTTAAAGTTTAACTAAAGTTCCACTTTAAGCTGGAAAAGCTCGCCCACAGGCGACAATTAACAACACTGGAACCCAGCAACAGTCAGTTTACTTATACAACCCTGAGTAGCTTCTGCTGCTCAGAACACCACGGATCTCAGGTCGCAAATATCCAAAGGTATACATGCTGCATCATGGCCAATATACAATATAGCCATGTAAATGAGGCTAAGACTTCAGATATCTGTTCCACATACAGAATTAAAGATTACTCTTTGTTGTTGACTTTTTTTTTTCCCCCTTAGACTGTTCTTACCTTTTATTATCAATTAACATACTAAACCGCCCAGCTAATTGAGCATTTTTCTTCTGTGATCCTCTGCCCAACCATCTTCCTTCCCTATGCGACTGGAAGCGGACTGTCTCTTCAGGGTTCTTGCAGGCACAACACACGGTCCTCCCTCCTACAGCACTGTCTATAAGCTGATGCCTCCTGGGATATTGGATGTAGACATCCCAAGGAGACTCCAAGAGTTCCATATTTTCCCGCCTAGAGGTAGCAAAATCCATTTTTGAAGGGATCTAACCCATCCTGCTGTTTGTCCTGTATGGACTGTGACCCTAACCTGTCAGAGAAGAACTTGCCAGGGCAAACTGGGATTTAAGAAGGGATTTCGATATACTCCCCCTCATACAGAAACAGTTCCAAAACACACTCATGTCGGGTCCAGAATCTCACATGGTGCTTTCAAACTGCATAGAAAAACACTTCAAATAATGGGTGTAGTGGACAGGTCTTTGCAGCTGTGGGAGCAAAAGTGCAAGGCAAGGTCTCAGGTACTCACTCATTCTAGGCTAGTCCCGCAAGTCCAGTTCGGTCCAAGTATAGTACTACAGAGTCAGGCCTAGGAATGGGCAATTGAGATCCCTGCGGTCTAGAGACCATCTCAAGCAACAATGTGGTAAGTACTCTTTATTGATGAATAATCCAAAGAAAAAAATAAAACTAAAGAAAAAAGGCTAGCAAAGACTGGTTAGACTTTTCTCAGAAGAGCGGAGGAAAAGATATCCATCCTCCTAGAACACTAGCCGGGTACAGAATTAGTTATCCTTGGGCTGATCTACAATTTTTTTTTTTTTGCTTGTGTACAATCCTCCTGTATAATCTGACAAGATCTGCATTCTTTTGTCCTTCAGAAGACAAGAAAAAGTGGCCTCAATATTTTTATGGTTCGATAAACATGTTTGTCCAGTGCCCACTGACCTACGTATTAAAACCTGTCATGTCTGGAAATTCAGTCACCACTGTTATTTTACCTGGGAGTGTCTGAAGTGTGTCCGAAGCATCTGACCAATGTTCTGCGTATGAGAGAGGTCCAAGGCTGCATCAACTTCATCCAGAATATATATAGGAGCAGGTTTAAAAAGTAACATGGCCAATATAAGAGACAAGGCCACAAGTGACCTAAAAAGAAAAAAACATTGAGAAGCAAGGATTATCTTAATGATGGTCATGAACCTTTTGATATGGTAGTGTCAAGTATACAGCAACGTATGCAAGAGGTGCTAAATGTTCATATATTTTTCTAGGAGCAGAAATAATCAGCTAATGATCAGACTGCTTTGATTTTTACAAGCCAACAACCATTCTTCCTAACCCCACACAGGAAAAGGCTGGCCAAACTAACATGGTCGGGTAAACAGAAAGTGTTAATAAGAGCATAGTGCAAGGAAACAATGTTATGCCAATAGATTTGACTGCCACCTGATAGCTATTGCTCATTCCTACCTAGGCACAGAACTGAAAGAAAATTAAACATAAGCAGCCATTAAGACACAGTAAATATTTCTTGTTGACCATTCTAAGCAGCATGTCATCAGACATTGTCATTCTATCAAAAGCAACTTATACGGTAGGTTTGTAACTGGGTAAAATAAGCCTATATCATTGATCGTATGAAATCTTTAGGGCCCGTTCACACTGCCCATTAATTAAACTGCAGTGGTTTAGTGAGCAGGCAGCGGTTTGTTTTGGCTGCAGTGAGCCAGCAGTAGAGCACGGTGTGATGCATGTTTCAGAGCATCACACAGTTCTTTTTTCCTTCATGTCACCAATATTGGAAGTGCACAGAATGACACTTCACTTATACCGATTTTCGGCATGTTGCGCTGCTGTGCAGTGACAGGCTATGCCTTACTGTGCGTTGCAATAAAATGCAGCATGTCTGAACAGGGCCTAAATATTTTATGCCTGGTTATCCCATACATCTTAGAACACTAGAAAAATAAACTTGAAGCACAGACTAACAAGTGTACAATTCCATCTAGTCTATATGTATCCTACTTAATCCAGAGTCCCTCAACCTTCTTGTCCTGTACAAAATATGGGAGAAAGTTTACCGCTGTCCACCACTTAATTCAGTCAGATTTTCTTTCCACGTGCTGCCCAATGCAACCTTGAACTCCAGCCCATCCAATGCATTCTGGCCTTCAGGAGGTGCCAGCTTGGCATTTGCCCCAGGTAACAGAGTTGAGAAGATAGAACCAAAGTCTTTGTTCACCTAAACAATGTAAGAGATGTTGACATCTAAACCAAGTTGCAAACCATTCCTATTTGTATAGGCTTTACATCTTTAAAGTGTCCCTTTGGTCAAAAGTTATTATATATTAATTTCCATATTGATTTCAGTTATTTGTTGCCCTCTATTAATCTCAAAGAACTTGAAGTTTGAAAAACTTAATTTCTGATTAATACCATACATTTTGCTTCCTTGAATTCTGTGACACATTCACTATGCCCTGCAAATATGTGCTGCTTGTGTCACACATTTAACAGAGCCTGCCTTCAGAACTACAGAGATGCAACCAGTACAGGGATTACTGTGTTTAGGCAGCAAGGTACCATGGGATATGTAGTCCTTGAAAACAATGTAAACCAAAGAAATGAGCAGAGGAGAAGCTGCAAAGCATGCAGGGAATCCAGGAAGATGTGGAAATAGATGTCCAGTAGAAAGGCAGCAATACACCAGATTATCAAAAATAACTATTGCTTGCATTTCTTTCACAATGTTAAAAAAGAAATAGGTATGCTGAGACTATATCTTTTCTTTGAAATACAATCATGCTAAAAAGGCCCAGCTTTACCTTTTGCCAGGCAATTTTCAAAGCCTCGTTTTTCTTCTGGTCAAGCTCTTCAATAGTATCCAGAATTTTAGATTTGTCGTTCTCCACAATTCTCTTCTTTTTCATTAGGTCATTGTACTATTAAGTCATTGGATACAGAGAAATAAATCAACTTGTGATTCAACTGTACTTGCCTTAGTGGTTGCAATGATCACATACACCTACCCTTTCTTCTGCTTGGGTCAACATGTTCATTGCTCTCATGTTAACGTTCCGTCCTAGTTTTTCCTGCATTTCTTGTAGTTTCTGTAACCTCTGCCCTGCTGCCTTTGGGTTGTTTGTTTTGAAATCATAAGCTGTGTTTTCTTGCCCAAAGAGATGCTTTTCAGAAGCAATCCACTCATAGTCATTTAGCATTTTGGCAACCTAACACGTGCATAGAAGATATCAGAACAGTTATTACTGGGACTTGACAACTGATAAAACATAACTTTTCTACTTTCTTTGTATATAGTGGTATCGTTTTAAAAGTCAGGTGTCACTAACACACATAAAAAAATCCCAATTCCAAAAAAGTTGGGACGCTGTGTAAAATCTACATTAAAACAGAATGCAACAATTTGCAAATTTCATAAACCCATATTTTATACACAACAGAACACAGAAAACATATCAAATGTTTAAAATGAGAAAATGTACCATTTTAAGAAAAAAAGAAGGTAATTTTGAAATGAACCAGCTGCCGACCGCAGATAGCCGAATGACGGCTTCACTGCGGCCGGCCAGTTCTGGGTGGACGTCATATGACGTCCTCCCAGAACGCGCTCTCCTGCGCGCCCCAGGGGGCGCGCACCCGGCGATTTCCGTGATCGCTGTGTCCTACGGACACAGCTGATCACGTGATGTGGTAAAAGGCCAATCACAGCGGCCTTTTACCACGTGATCAGCGGTGTCCAATGACACGCTGATCAGAGGGAAATGCAAGTGCCGGTTCTCGGCTGCACTTTCTTCACGCTGTCAGATCGTGAGGAAAGTACTGCCGAGAACCGGCAGTTGTCAGAGCGGGGATCAGCACCGAACATCAGGGCACTGATGATCGGTGCCCAGCAGTGCCACCCGCAAGTTCAGCCCAGCAGTGCGCCCACTAGCTCCGCCCACCCGTGCCCAGCAGTGCACCCACCTGTGCCTCTCTGCAGTGCCACCTACCTGTGCCCAGAAGTGCCACCTACATGTGCCCAGCAGTGCCACCCACCTGTGCCCACCCACCTGTGCCCACCAGTGCCACCCACCTGTGCCCACCCACCAGTGCTGCCCACCAGTGCCACCCATCAGTGCAGCCCAGCAGTGCTGCCAGTCAATGCCACCAGTCAGTGCCCAGGGGTTGTGCCAGTCAGTGCCGCCAGTCAGTGCCCAGCAGTGATGCCAGTCAGTGCCGTCTATCAGTACCCATCATCAGTGTCACCTATCAGTGCCGCCTATCAGTGCTGCATATTAATGCCGCCTATCCGTGACCCCTAATTAGTGCTGTCTATCAGTGCCGCCTATCCATGCCACCTCATTAGTACTGCCTATCAGTGCCCTTTAGTGCTGCCTATCAGTGCCGCCTATCAGTGCCCATCAGTGCTGCCTCATCAACGCACATCAGTGAAGGAGAAAAAATACCTGTTTGAAAAATTTTATAAAAGAAACAAATAAACTTTTTTTTTTTTCAAATTTTTTGCACTTTTTTTATTTATAGCGCAAAAAGTAAAGCGCCCAGTGGCGATTAAATACCACCAAAAGAAAGCTCTATTTGTGAGAAAAAAATGATCAAAATTTCATATGGGTACAATGTTGCATGACCGCGCAATTGTCAATCAAAGTGCGGCAGCGCTGAAAGCTGAAAACTGGCCTGGTAAGGAAGGGGGTATAAGTGCCTGGTAGGCAAGTGGTTAATGGGAACAATGCATCTCAAACATAGGGCCATGTTTACCACAGTGTAGCATTCCCTCTTCTTTTAACAACACTCTGCAAATGTCTGGGAGCTGAGGAGACCAGTTGCTGGAGTTTATGAGAGGAATGTTGCCAGATCCTTGCCTGATATAGGATTCCAACTGCCCACCAACCCTGGGGCTTTTTTGTCGTATTTTTTGTTTCAAGATGAAGCAAATATTTTCAACTAGTGTAAGGTCTGGACTGCAGGCGTGCTAGTTAGCCCCCGGACTCCTCTACTACAAAGCCATGTTGTTATTATGCGATTTAGCATTGTCCTGCTGAAATATGCAAAGCCTTCCCTGAAAAAGACGTCTGGATGGGAGAACATGCAACTCTAAAACCTGGATATACAGTATCTTTTAGCAGTGATGGTGCCTTTCCAGATGTAAAAGCTGCCCATTCCGTACAAACTAATACACCCCTATACCATTAGAGATGCAGGCTTTTGAACTGAGCGTTGATAACAAGCTGGAAGGCCCCTCTCCTCTTTGGTCTGGAGGATGCAGTGCCCATGGCTCTCAAAAAGAATGTCAAATTTCAATTTGTCTGATCAGAGAACAGTTTTCCACTTCGCAACAGACCATTGTAAATGAGCTTTGGCCCACAGAAGACATGTTTCTTGATCATGTTTATATACAGCTTCTTTGTATGATAGAGCTTTATATTGCATTTATGGATGGCACAGCGAACTGTGTTCACAGGCAGTAATTTTTGTAAGTATTCCTGAGCCCATGCAGTGATGTCCATCCGAGAATCATGCTGGTTTTTAATGTAGTGCAATCTGAGGGCCCTGAAGATCACGGTCCTCCAATACTGCATTTTGGCCTGTTCCTTTGCGTACAGAGAATTCTCCAATCTTTTGATATTATGTACTATGGATGATGGTATATTGAAAGTATTTGCAATTATAGGTTGAGGGACATTATTCTGAAATTGTTTGAGAATTTCTAGATGCATCTTTTCACAGACTGGTAAACCTCTGCCCATCTTTACTTCTAAGACACCCTGACACTCTATTTATACCCATTCAGGTTACTGACCTGTTGACAACCTAATTAGTTGCAAAATGTTCTTCATTGCTAGTACCACTTTGCCAGCATTTTGTTGCCCTGTCGCAACTTTTTTTTAGATGAATTGCTGTCAGCAATTTCAAGGTTACCCAATTTTTTTTCTTAAAAAGGTACATTTTCTCTGTGAAAGCCCTCTGTTTGTTACAAGTTGTAACTTGGAGTTTAAATAGGGCTGAGGATGTTCTCTCCGCTCCTCCATGACAGCGCTGTTTGCCTGAGCAGCTAACCACCAAGTACCAGTGATTTCAAATGAGAAGGGGGGATTGAGTCCCATGTGCCTCATACCTGAAGGATCACCCAAACAGAGCTGCAGGGCAGTCGTGTATTTTGGTTTTGTGCTGCCCTGGGCAAGGCTAAAATTGGGCACCCCCCCCCCCCCCCATCTAAATTTGTCCCACCCCTTCCTGATCAAGATCAACCCCTTCATCTGTAAACTCCACCCTTTCCGTTTTAGGCTCCACCTCTTATTTTATTCCATTATCGGTGTCAGTGGGAGGAACGGTGCCCCATCACTGGTGTCAGTGGGAGGAACGGTGCCCCATCATTGGTGCAAGTGACACCAATGATAGGGCACTATTCCTCCCACACTCACTGACACTAATGATGAGGCACTATTACTCCCACTGACACCAATAATGCTTACATTGCTGACCCCTCCTCCAGCCCGGGCTCACTCCCTTTCCGATCCACAGCCAGCATACCTGGCTGCAGCAGCACCGTCTGCTCTCTTCATGCTGCTGCTCGGCTCCTCTCTCTGCCTGTGTGCTTTCCCTGGGCTACAGATCCAGCGGCCAATCACCGATGAGGTGGAGCTTGCAGAGGGAGGGACAGGCTGCCATGGGCCGCCCAGTGATCCCGGGATGTGGCCAGATAAGAGGGGTAGGTTGGCATGTCACCCAGAACAATTCCTGCCTACATCACGCCGGCGTCTGTGATCCATGATCATACACCTGGGAAATGAGGACACCAGACACCCTCTCTACCCCTCCTCCTAGGGCGACATGCCGCCATAGGCAATCTCCTCTGCTGCACGGTAGTGAGGGAATGGTGAGTATGTGCAAATGCTATAACACATAAAAGTAAAGCATTTACACAGCTGCGCTACCCAATTTCCAAAATGTTCCCGAATTGGTAGAAAATTAGCTAATAGCCTGTGTGCCAAAAAAACCTGCTATACACTACCTCTTTCCTATACACCCCATTTTGTCGAACGTAATCTTACGTTCAGAATTGGGATTGACCTTTGGTATAAATATATAACCTCTGCACCGATTTCCTAGGGGATGTGTATTGAATGACTTTTTTATAAATGCCTCCTCTTCTTGGTCTGATCTAACCTATGTTGGACCAGCAGAATGGATAGTAGTGCATAGATCCTTTTCAGTGCTCACAGTTACAGAAACTAATATATGCACATGACAGTATTGTGTAGGATATATTATTTTCCTTGCAAAAGTTTAGCATTAAGTGTTTACAACATAAAACAGAAAAACAAAAGATGCATATTGTGAAGGATAAGCAGTCAATTACCCTTGCAGTAGCGTCAGCACTATCCTTTTTGTGTTTACTAATATTGTGTTCTAGCTCTTTTATCTTGAGCTGGATGTCATTATTGCTTTCCCTCATCTTGCCAGCTTCTGAAGACTTGCTCTTAATTTCTCTGTCATGCCCCATAATAATCTCTTTTTGCTTGGCCAGCTCCTCCTGGGATTTCTTGACAGTTTCCTGGCAAAATATATTATTGTCATGCATGTGAAATGTGTCACATTATCCAGTAATATGAGTTTCTTCGGAAGTAATTCCTTACCTTGTTCATTGCTACACCAGCTGCCATGCTGTCTATTTGCCCCTGGTAGTTTTTAATGGCTTCATCCACTGCTTCGATCTGCTGTTGGTAGGTTGTCTGTTCTCTCTTCATTTCCTCCAGTTCTAACATAAGAGCATCCACCTCCTGTGGAAAAAAAAACCAAAAACACAAAATACTTTTCAATAGTAAAATCAAATTAGCACTCTGATCACTTCAAACCTCATATGCACTTCCGTGCTTTTTGGTAAAGTAAGCTACTTTATTATTCAAGCTATAATGAGACCAAAAAGGTCAAACTTACAAATGTCAGAATGAAGGTAACTTGTGGTGCCTGAAAGTATTTTGACATTTTTAGTTAACCGACAGGTTCCTTTTGAATCCACTGTACTTTGCACATTTGGGAAAATACATTTAGTATGCTGTAAGCAATGTATAAGGGTTAAAAGTAAACTGCATGTCCGTTTTCATGTTACCACAAGTGCTACCTAAGAAAAGATTTCACAAGGTGTTGGCTTTTACTACCCCATGCTGGAAATGCCTCTTCAACAGTCTGAATCTAAGCCTGTTCCTAGCAAGCACTCTTCATGGACAAAGAACCAGCGTGTGGTGGAAGCTGGGGTTCAGAATGGAATTCTAGGCTTCTCTAGCAAACTGAAAGCAATCTCAAAAGGAGGAGTCAGTAGAAGGCTCCTTGTACTTAGGAAGCACTTTGCGTTTCAGACATTTAAATTGGATGACAGGTTTACCTTAATGACCATAATGTCAGTAGGAAAAGGCTGGCACCAACCTGCTGTTTCTCCTTCATCTTCTTGCTGGAGGCATCAGATTTCTTTTTGGCTGCATCTAGCTTCTGCTGAGCCTCTTTCAATTCTTTCTCACGCTCAGCTTCTGCATTTTTCATTTTGTGCTCAAGAACCTTGTATTTCTCTTCTGCCTTTTTCTGTACCTCCTTTGTCTTCTTCAGAGTTTCCTCACTCTCATCTAACATAACAAAAATAAATTATTATATAAAACCACATCTATGGTTTTACACCAAATAGAATGTTTCCTTTAACAAGTTGAAAACTACAACAATGTCCTCACCAATCGTTTGTCTCAATGCCTCCAGTTCCTCCTGCTGTTTGTGATATGAACTCTGCTGGAGTTTTGTAAGGAGAAGATCAGCTTCTTCAGACTTTGTTTCCCATTGCTGTTTTAGCTGGCGATATCTGCAAAAAGAAAATAAAAAAACACTACTTAACAGGAAGCACATTATAACCACTCAATTTTTCTAATACTAAAATGTGTGCCTATGGATTACCGGACAATATGTATTCTATATCTCACTACAGCATAATGTGTTTCAAATAACTGTTATGCCACCAGACATTTCATGCCAAAAGGGAGCTTATACCACTAGTGGAGATGTAGACACAACAAGAGCAGGCTAAAGATAACATCCATCAAACAAGAAATAGAAAAATTTGATAAGCCAGGACTATCAATTTATATGACACAGCCAAAGTATAAAAAAGAAAACAAAACAGCCTGTCTTAACAGACTACGGTAACTGCCAGTGACTGCTGGACAATAAAAGAACAGCAGTTTGGAATTAGGACAGACTGACTGGACTTCCTAGCAGATCAAAAAAAATATATATTTTTTTTTTATTAACCGTCAAATCCTTAGAGGTAATAGAGACACAGGAAGTCAGTGTGGGGTTATATTGCTGCCGAAACGAGCATTGGACACTAGCAAACAAATCTGTAGGCCAGCCCAGTAGAGCCCCTCTTCTACCCAGCATTCCTGAGTTGGTAGCAAGCAGTGACAGGAGCATAATCATAAAGACAGAGGGGTAGGACCAGTGTCCCACAATGGACCCAAAGAAAATAATTTTACAGTCGTACAAAAATCCTGAGACACACAGGAAGTAATTTAACGTAAATCAGAAATAATAAATCTTTGTAAAATCAACAACCCCAAAAAACATTTACATGAATACTAATAAAATGGCAGTGTGCATGCAGCTGATCTGCATAACTGAGCAATGAATTCCTGCACCCACAGAGGGGGTCTGGAAATGGGGCTTCTCCCAGCAAGAAGCAAAGGATTCAATGTATCCTGGTACCAGGAAATCGCTAGACACCTCAGCATCAGCAATTTAGGCCTCAGCAGAACAAAATAAACAGACCTGTGCTCGGAGAAGAGGAGAGTGTATACTTAGTTTGCTCCAACTCAAAACAGCGGGATTTTGCGATTGGGATAGCTGGGACTTGTAGTTTCTTATAAGCTGTGAGCTGCTATTTGGCACCAAGACATCTCCTTGTCGCCTGTATGGAACTGAAGCTGCAACTAGATCATACAGGACTCGGCAATCTCCTTTATAATCTTGCTGCTTTCCCCTTTCTATGCTGGGATTGCTGTTTTGACCTTAGATTTATTCTTTTCTGTGCCATATTGCTGCCCTGTGATCTTGCCACCCATTTGTTGCGGTGCCCAAATTACGGCCCTGCAACTCTAGACTTATTCCATACCATAAATTACCCTGTGGACCTACCTGTGATAAACCCTCTGCTTGTTGAACCCTTTAATAAAGGAAAAGAGGGGTCCTGTGATCTCTATGTGTGTTCTGCCTACACCTTCGTCAGTCAGATAATGCTGGGATATCTAAAACAGTCCAACTAAGGAGTGGGCAAACAGCAACAACCACCTGAACAGACTGTTGGTTCAGACTGCCAACTTACCAAGGCAAGTCTTATCAGGGAGGAGGAACCCTGGAACTGACTAGAAACAAGCTGTGAACGATGTTAAAATGACTGCTGAATCCAACAGAAAACCCAGGATTTGATTCCACAGTCGGTATGACCGAAAATGTAAGGTGCATGGGAAATGTCCCAACAAAAGTAGGCAGGTGATAAAAGTAAGAACTAACCAAAACAACGGTGAGGTTATAACCCTGGTGGAGCTTAAGATGAAACTGGACACACTACCAGACCACACTACTATGGGAAGTCCTAAGAGCAATAATTCTGAAAAAATGAGTCCTATTCTTGACTACAAGAGTAGCAGCTCTAAGAATGCTCATGACTCCCTGGATTCAAAGAAATAGTAGCATTCATGATACACGAGTCTTTTCAGGTCAACAAAGTATATTTGCTTGAGTGACTCTAAAAACAGATTAAAAAAGTGCCAGAAATGCCAAAAGGGCCACTCAAAGCAAATTTTGGACAATTCATCAGGAACTGACCAACAGTCACAGTGTATGGCCAGCTTTTTGGACCTCTAGTCTGCTATGGCTTTCTTATAAACCTTTATACTACCAAACATAACAGAAATATCCAATCAAGGACTTTAATATACAGTATGTAGAAACAAGAAATTATCTATGCTATTCAATGCACCTGTAAAAAAGCTTTGTGAAGGGAGATCTATAAACTGAGGATAAGCATCACTTATGTAAGATATTGAAGAAAAACACACATCTATTACCAAGATTATAAAGGAGCATTATAGTAAAAGTATGAAAGGTGCTATTTCCTGGAGGATTGACAACTACACCAGTCCCTCAAGACCCTCTAACCAACGGAGTATGCCCTTCTGAAGTGGGTGAAGTCAAGGGTATTTAGGAGTTAATTTCCTGTGCTCCCCTGTGTGGAACTGTTGATCCATGAGTATTATTTCCCTCCCTTTTCTTGAAATAGGGTCCTCCTTCCTCTGCTGTACAAGTGGGTGTCTGAACTGTTCCTCCCACCTCCCTTTCCCTTCTGTGCCTACTTCAATGGTTGCTAGATTTGAGCGTCGCAGGGTTGGACCTAGGCAGTTCAGGCAGCGCCATGGACAAACCTGGGAGGTCCTCAGCAGTTCAGGCTAACTGTGCATTTGCCTAATGACATGGTGGCAATCATGGATTCAGCAGGAGGGACATTTCCTAGATGTTTCAGGGGTCTGTGGGTACTGGAACAAGGTATTCTGGGAGACAGGACTGCTAAAGCTCTACATCTCAGAAAAAAAGACACTAAGGATCCTCCTATTACCCCTGCTTGCCTCAAAAGTCAGAGTGAGAAAGATCCTAATAAGAGCTCCCTCACTTTAATGGCAGACCTACAGATGAAGGGCCCAGGAATGGGAAATACATTTCTTTTTATTGCCCTAGCTACCAATGGGGTTGGAGGGATTCCACTAACTAACCTCCCCCTGAGATTCTGTTTTGCATAGTTTAACTGTGGACCCCCCCCCTTCCCCCCAGGCTCTTTCCTTCTGATGCCCTCCATAAATAATGACTGCAATTTTACCTGTGATAGTGGGGGAAAGATTTAGATGCTTTTACTCCAATTCATTCACTGTTCCAAAATCAAAAAGGAGCTGTGTGTCCCATTTGAGGGGTATATGTTGGCCGATTGTGTTGCCAGTTTTGGGGCCCTCGCATCATTGGTACTGCTTGGGGGCATTCAGCCGTTTCTGAACCTGCCTTTGTCTTGTACTGTATTATAAAGAAAATGAATGTTTGACTTGCCTATAAAATCCATTTTGGAGTACTGTACAGAACATAGGCCACCCTCCCCTCTACAGTCTTGATTGCTTTCTACAGAACTGAAGATTGTTGGGAGTGGGAAAGGGTTATATGGGGGTCCTCATCGCTTTTTTGCCATGGTACAATCACCTGAAAGTATCTGCCTATAACACAGTTGCCTCTGACTTTGTCTGTGTCCTGTACATTCAAGAAATAGATTTTACAGGTAAAATGAGCACTGGGAGATAACTTATTATTCAGCTTTACTTTTGAATTTCCCAGTTTCTGCTGGTTTTACCACAAACGGGAGTAAAGCTGGGGGCCTGAAAAGTGACATCAACTGGATAAACCGTTGGCACAAGCTCAATGGATATTTAGCATAGACAAAGCTTCTCTTCACTGCTAGTTTGCAAAGAGCCATGTGGAGCTTTGACCTCTGGTCTGTTCCTACTATCCGTCTACAGTGGCCTTGGTCACCACTGATCACCTCTGACTTCAGACCTTCCTCTGCTACCAGTTGCCTAACTTTGTGAGTACCCGAATCCTTGCCTCATATCACAGTCATGTGGTCACAACATGTTTGTATGAGATGAAAGCGCCTAAAGTGGAACCCATGGCATGAATTCTAGTTCCAGACTAGCCCTTCAACACCCAGTCAAGTGCACTGACATGATAAAAAAAAAACTGTACCTGTTCTCAGTTAAGTTTTCTCTTTACTACAATAAGTGTGCAATGCAACCTGTAAAAATAACCAACATCAGCTTCTGTCTAGCAGGGTAACCCCTAATAGGTTTCCCAAAACAAACAGGCAGCACTTGTCCGTTTTTTTTTATTCATTCAGCAATCTGTCAGCACTTAGCCTTTTCACATAGCAGCAGGTTCCCACAGCAGAGAGCAAAAAAGAGAGCATTGATCAGCTTGCATATATAAAGGCCTGTGGACAGCGGAGACAAACAATGATGTCTGGCTACCAGGTAAAATGTGGACCTAGAAAAGGAAGCATTATCAAAACCTATAGGCTCCAGAACAGATTTTTTAAGATTCTGAAAAACCAAAAAGGTAGTTTTCTCCACATCTGCCATAAACCCTTAAGCTCCTCACCATGTGTACATAAGAAACTTAGCTGACACATTCACACCATCCACAATCCTGCCAGCCAGTGACACACACATACACACAGTCTTATAGTTAGGCTTAACTGGTAGACCTTGTAGGCTCACACCCTAGGTAGTCTGAAGTGCCTGGCAATGTGGTCTTAAAGCAATAACAAAGCTTGGTTAATACCCACTCCAAACAAAAATTATCAAAGATGGTACTAAATAACATCACTTCACTCATCTAGACTCAATGACCACAGCAAGAGCTATAGAGCATCTAAGACTGGGATTCAAGAAAAGACGACCTTACCTTTCAGCTGTACTTTTCAGAGAAAGCAATTCTTTTTCAATAGCTTGCAGCTCTGTCTCTTTTGTTCTTAGCTCATCTTGAACCTCTTTAATCTCCTGAATCTTTGATAACACTGAAGGAGCCTGAGAACGAGCACCTGCCAAAAAGAGACTGCATTATTAAATAATCACCCCATATTCATCCCATCAAGCATTCTTCAGTGGTTAAATAACCAGCATACAATCTACTGCACTTTATACAAACTGATTACAATTACTTATAAACAAATTACATTTACCTCCACTTAATGTTCCTTGTGGATCAAACGTATCCCCACCAAGTGTAACAGATTTGGTCATTATTCTTTTGTCAAATGTCACTTTTTTAGCATTGTCCATGGTATCGCACACTAATGTAGTTCCAAAGACATACTCCATAGCTTTTTGCAGCTCTGAATCATAACCCACCAAAGTAAGAGCCAGATGCACATTGTCAGATCCCACCTGCAGAAGAACATATACATATTTTTGTTTCAAGCAGAACTGTACGATAGAGCTGAAAATCATGGCATGCTAGGGGAGCTAAACTATCAGTCTAATGTATCTACTAGTAAAATACAAAAGAAAGCATGATTTAGCTAGGGGAAAATGGATTCTAGAACCCCATTTTTACTTCTGAAGCCTAGCTCATGCACTTAGTCTTCTAAAAGACACGTGTTCACATTCTTAGGTAAATTGTATTTAAACCTAACAAAAGAAAAACATTTTTTGTTACTGTAAAAACACTTTCTCTGAGTTAATTGATGGACACCGCCTCTTCTTGTTCTCAACCACAGGGTTTATAGCACCAACTATAGGGACTAGGACACTAGGTAGGAAAAAAAAATAACAAAAAAAAACACTGCCTATGAGCAGTTCTAGCTCGTAAAACGAAAGAAAGGCATTTTACAGTGAGTAACAAAAAGATCCTGTGTTTGCTAACGTTCATTGATGAACACAGCCTCTTCTTATTTTTGACCATAGCAACATCGTAAAGCAATACCCTTACGAGGGGTAGGAAACCAGAACAGGCAAAACCGTAACCACGCGAGAACCCCCCAGGAGGGGAACAAGAACCTCAAACAGCTGCCTGTAAAAACCACATCAGAAGACGCAAACACATCAACCTTGGAAAAACAAATCAAACTTGGTAAAAAGGTATGATGTCAGAACGCCCAAGAAGCACCAATTGCCCCGGTGGAGTGTACCGTAACAGGGAAAGGAGGATCTGGACCCCTAGTAGCATAGGCCACAACCACCGTCTGTCTTATCCAACGAGAAACAGTGGCAAATTAAGCCGCTAGGCTTTTACGGAAACGTCCGCAATTACAAACAGAGAAGCTGTAAAAAAAGCTGTAGCAGACACATGAACCACCCTGACCACATCCATGGAGCTCAACATAACTTACCTATGGTGTAACAGGCACAGGGAAAGCAGGACATTGTCCTTGTTCAAGTGAAAATCAGACACCACCTTTGGGGAGGCTTCTGGAGAACCAAAAGAACCAGGTTCAAGTCCCATGGCAGCAAAGGAGAAAGCAAGGGAGGTGCCATATTAAAACCCCCTGTATGAAGGCTTGAATCAAAGAGTACGTGGCCAAGGACGTTGAAAAAAGAAGATCACAAAGGCAGAAACCTGGTCCTTAATAGTACTCAAGACTTGAAAACGTGTGTTGACACGAAACGCGTCAGGGAGGTGCCCCCCCACTGTCTGGACATATCCTTTAGCTGCCCTTTGTTCCTGTGACCAATTTTGTAAGTGTTGTTTCTCTTGTAATTTGAATTACCACTTATTAAATGCAATACTACACTATCAAAGCTTCTGGCCTGTGGCTCTCTTTATTGGAGGGAGCCTGGGCTTTTTGAAGGTGCCTGGTTTCTCTTGGTCTCCTGTGTGATGCTGGCTGGCTTACTGGATTCATCTCCTTACTGGCTGTTGTGCATTTCTGGAATCATCGTCCTGCTGTCCTGGGAACATGACATCTAGTGGCGAGTGATCAGATGACATCATCCTCTCCAGTGGCTTTCTTCCAGAGTACCAGGAGTAGGTCTTAATTACTCCATGCTCCATTTGCTGATATATCTGGTTAGTGCAAACTTCTTCCAGCTTGTTCAACACAAGAGTCACGAACTTTGTTTCGGTTCCCTAACCAGGGATACACCACAGAAGTCACCAGTTTTATATACTTCATATTTAATGGTATATTTAGAACATTATATGTCAATAGGTTTCTGTGGATTTTGAGACCATATTTAGGAGCGCTGCATATTTTATGATCTAGTACTCAAGACAAGTTTTAGCTCATCGCCCCACTGAAGAAAGGACAAAAACCAATCCACAGAGAAGGAGCACAAATGCACCTCTACAGCCCAACACCATGAGATGTAAGCCCTCCAAAGTGCAAAGATAAAGCTTTCTAGAGGTAGATTTACACACTGTTAACATGGTATGGATGAGCGAGTCTGATAACCCCTTGTCTTTTAGGAACCTGGTTTTCAATATTCAAGTCAGTGACACTAAAAAGCAGGGTGGAAGATTAGTACTTCCTTCGAGGCAACCACCAGGGAATGTCCGCAACCAGCCGCACCATGCTGGCATACAAGGAGCGACAAGGTCGATTAGGGTCCACCATAATGATTGTATGCCCTTGTACCTCTATCTTGCGGAGCAAACGAGGGAAAAGTTTGAGAGGAGAAAATGCATAAATGAGACAATAATGGCTCCAAAGTGACACCAGAGCATACTTCACATCAGCTAGGGGATCCCTCAATCTTGCCACGAACCTCAACATCTTTCCGTTGAAGAGTGACTCCAGATAACCACGTCTGGGGTCAAATAGACAGATTTGATGAAATACATCATCCAGGTGTAGAGACCACTTGCTCTGATCCACTGTCTGATGACTCAGGTAGTCCACCTGCCAAATTTCTACGCCTGGAACATGGAAGAGAGCGGGCATGTGAAGGTCTGCCCACCACAGGATGCATGAAGCCTCCAGCACCGCTGCCACACTCTTGATACTGCTTTGGTGATTGACATAGGCCACAGCTTTGGAAATGTCCAACTGGATCTTGACAGGGAGCCCGCAAAGAAGCTCTGTCCAGTGTCAGTGGCCAAAGTTCCATGACATTGATCGGCAGCTGAAGATTCTTCCAGGATCCAGCGGCGCCAAGCCATCTTCGACCCCATAACATAAGCCCCCCCTTCGCCAGGCGAACAGGCTGGCGTTCATCGTGACCACCATCCAATGTAGGGGCAGCAAGGACCTCCTGGCCAAAAGGGATGGAGACCCTGGTCAACCGACCTAGGAGAATAAGACTGTCCAGGGACTCCTCCATTTATCGATCCAAGGAATTGCACTTAACACTCCTGAGACAGGTCCTCCTCCCACTGTGGTGGAGGAGGGGCAGGGCTGTCGGCCAGGGTAAAACACTGACATGGATGTCAGGTGCCTAGTCATATGTGCCCCCATGAGATGTTTAACTCGCCGTCAACCCTGGGCCAGGATGGGGCTATCACAGCCAGGCCAGCATGTAGCTAAAGGTCTGTGTGTGCTGACTGGCCATGCCTGGGGTGACTACTAGATCTAGATTATCCAGACTGATTTTTTTTTTTTTCATTTTAAAACACTTATCGAATATAACAAACCACTTTCAACAGTATATTGAACAGAATAAGAACAAATGAAGTTTGAACTTATACAGTTTTAAATAAAAAAAATTTCAATTTTTAATTGCTCTACCAATGTCTTCCAGAAAGCCATCAAAACAACACTTGATTCGGTCACCATTGAGGAATTATCCAGATTTATCCAGAGAAAACCTGTATAAACATATACCTACAAACTGCCATATAACATTCCTTCTCCAAGTGAGGACATGCCATAGAGATAACAAAATGCAAATAATAAACATGGACATTACTTTCAATGTTAATAAAAGGGGTTAACTTGATGGTACCAGTTTTTTGGGGATTTTTTTTTTTTTTAACTATAGCTTTTTCTAATTTAATATTGGGACGAAACAGCATAATGCAAGGTAAGTAAATAGTCTAAATACTCTGCTTTTAAATTTGGACTCCCTATCAAAATAAAAAAGCATTTTTTTAAGTATATTAGAACACTTACCAAGTTTTTGGCAACATTAACTGTATCATTTCCTAATCGGCGAGCTGAAATTTTATTAAGTGGAATGATAGTGAGCCTGCGTTTTAACTCTCCTTTCTCCAGCAACTTTTTACCTGTGACCTAAAGTACAAAGAAAGAGAACATGACAACATATGCATAAATACACTGCTCAAAAAAATTAAAGGAACACTTTTTAATCAGAACATAGCATCAAGTCAATTAAACGCCTGAGATTTTGATCTGGTCAGTTAAGTAGCAGAGGGGGTTGTTAATCAGTTTCAGCTGCTTTGGTGGTAATGAAATTAACAGCTGCACTAGATGGGCAACAACGAAATTACCCCAAAAACAGGAATGGTTTTACAGGTGGAGGCCAATGATATTTTTTTCCCTACTCATCTTTTCTGACTGTTTTTCACTAGTTTTGCATTTGGCTAGGGTCAGTGTCACTACTGGTAGCATGAGGCGATACTTGGACCCTACAGAGGTTGCACAGGCAGTCCAACTCCTCCAGGATGGCACATCATTACGTGCCATTGCCAGAAGGTTTGCTGCGTCTCCCAGCAGTCTCAAGAGCATGGAGGAGATTCCAGGAGACAGGCAATTACTCTAGGTGAGCTGGGCAGGGCCTGTAGAAGGTCCTTAACCCATCAGCAGGACCGGTATCTTCTCCTTTGTGCAAGGAGGAACAGGATGAGCACTGCCAGAGCCCTACAAAATGACCTCCAGCAGGCCACTGGTGTGGAAGTCTCTGACCAAACAGTCAGAAACAGACTTCATGAGGGTGGCCTGTGGGCCTGACGTCCTCTAGTGGGCCCTGTGCTCACTGTCCGGCACTATAGAGCTTGATTGGCATTGACCATTGAACACCAGAATTGGCAGGTCCGCCACTGGCACACTGTGCTTTTCACAGATGACAGCATGTTCACCCTGAGTACATGTGATAGATGTGAAAGGGTCTGGAGAAGCCGTTGAGAACATTATGCTGTCTGTAACATTGTTCAGCATGACTGTTTTGGTGGTGGGTCAGTGATGGTCTGGGGAGGCATATCCATGGAGGGACACACAGACCTCTACAGGCTAGACAATGCCACCCTGACTGCCATTAAAAGTATCAGGATGAAATCCTTGGACCCATTGTTGGACCCTACGCTGGTGCAGTGGGTCCTGGGTTCCTCCTGGTGCACAACAATGCCTGGCCTCATGTGGCAAGAGTATGCAGGCAGTTCTTGGAGGGTGAAGGAATTGATACCATTGAATGGTTCCTGCGCTTGCCTGACCTAAATCCAATAGAACACCTCTGGGATATCATGTTTGGGTCCATCCAACGCCACCAGGTTGCACCTCAGACTGTCCAGGAGCTCAGTGATGCCCTGGTCCAGATCTGAGAGGAAATATCCCAGGACACATCCGTCAACTCATTAGGAGCATGCTCCGATGTCGTCAGGCATGCATAGAAGCACGTGGGGGCCATACAAACTACCATTTTGAGTTGCTGCAATGAAATTTCAGCAAAATTAACTAGCCTACTGCATCATTTTTTCACTTTGAAAATTTTCAACCTACAGAGGACTGAATTCAAAAACCCCAAAAATCAAATGATGGGGCATCTTTACGTTTCTAACACATTAACCAGTCCATATCAGTATAGATATCCAGCATGATATATTTCCCCATTGAGATCTGATGTGTTTTCAAAGTGCTCCTTTAATTTTTTTTGAGCAGTGTATAAGATCATTACAATGTATTCAGCAATATTACAATTTAAATTGCAGCACAATTATTTGTATGGTCATCTCTTAGTCTCGGTTCACACTACTGCGACCTGAAAGTCAGGTTACTTGAGTACCACTTTGAAGCAATTTTCAGGGAATGGGGAAAGAACAAAGAGAGGGAGCACAGGCCTAGTGCATTACCATAAAAATGTTTAATAGAAAATAAAGTAGGTGCTGTACTCACAAACGACAATGTAGTCAAGTCAAGGTAGTCAAGGCACATCATAAAAGAACAGCTGGGTCAACACCGCGCTGAGTAACAGTCCGCAATAGGGAGTGTAGACATCCAATAGGCTGACGCGTTTCGAGGACTTGCCTCTTCCTCAGAGCCATGGCTGTTCTTTTATGATGTGCCTTGACTACATTGTCGTTTGTGAGTACAACACCTACTTTATTTTCTATTAAACATTTTTTATGGTAATGCACTAGGCCTGTGCGCCCTCTCTTTGTTCTTTCCCCACTCAGTATATTTGGATTCCCCCGGTCCATTTGAGGGCAGCAAGGTGTGCGTGTTCCAGGACATTCTTAATGTGGTTGTAGCCTGCATCGAGTCCATCCCCAAGCGCAGGAGCATTTGTGTTTGCTAATTTTCAGGGAATGCCTGGGTAATCTTCCTGTAATATCAGATCCAAATCACATCAATATAGATGAGGATCCGACTTGGAGGCAACTTCTATTAAAGTCTATGGGTATAGGTTGGATAGAAGTTGCTCTGAAGTAGTACAGGAACCTTTTCTAAAGTCGGAGCAACTTTCGTAGTGCTAATTAAGACAGCTCTCATTGACTAACATAGGATTTCACATGTCATGCACCTTGGGGTCTCACAAGACGGATCCCAAGTCGCGGCAGTGTGAACCGAGCCTTAAGTGTAATATTTTGAAAATACCTACTTCTGTATCCACAACAACATTGTACAACCGACCTCCAGCCACCACTTCTAAAGCCGTTGCAGAAGAAGGATCTTTAACAGTTATCAATGAGGCAACAAGTCCCTTCACGCGATTTTTATCCCAGTTCTTTTCTGGATCCCTTTAAAACAGATTAATATTTATATAAAAACAATACTTCACCGTTTGAGAAATATATTGCCAAAGAAGGCTGTTAAAGAGGGTAAAAATAAAGTGACTATCTAAATTAAAGTGGTTCTAAAAGCAAAGCATTTTTATCTTAATGCATTCCCTACATTAAAGTAAAAAATGTCCTAGTAGTAGTATTATCACCATTCCCTCCCCCAAATGCCTACCCAAGTCCTGTATTGATCCAATGGCGTGCCCATCTGCAAAGGTCCTTTCCTCTCTCACAGGCAGTGGGAGCCATTGGCTCTTGCTGCTGTAAATCAAATTCAGTGAGCAAAGAACTCAGACGGGGCCGAAGTAGGTAATTAAAACAGTAGAAAAGAACAACTGGCAAACCGCACAGCCAGGTCCTGGACCGTCACTGCAGTTTAGCAGAACAGCTTGGTCCAGAACACATTTCCAGACTGTGATAGAACACTGAAGAAGCAGCAGTGCATTGAAGTCAAATCTCTGCTCTCCCCTTTTGATGACAAAATCAGGACTAGGAGCAATCGCCGTAGCTGCAGTGTAGAAATTGGAAGCTTTCTATAGAGAAAGCTTCCAATTTCTACACTGCAGCTATGGCACTTGTTCGTAGTCCTGACCCTCTATTTTCCAGTCCTACAGTGCAAAGAATTAGGCGAGGGCAATATGTCAAATTCAGGAACTTTTACTAGTTGCATTTAAAAAAAAAACATTGCTTTAAACTGGTGTTCTCTCAAAGTTAAGTCAAACATAACATGCTTTAAGACACAAAAGGACAACACTTGAGGTGCTTCTGAGTCGATTTTGTATGCATTCACATTTCCTATTATGAGGGAAAACAGGAAAAAATATATACGGGGTTTCAAAAAGAAATTTCAATAATAAAAACACAGAAAAGTGTGGCAAAAACTAGCAATACAAACTGGTGAACACTGATCCATAAAAGGAAAACTCACATACTGCGAATTCAACTGCTTCCAAATGTATCCACAAACACGTCAGAAGCAAAAAACAAAAAGGTCCATTCACACCAGATTCAGTTGGATGCATTTTTGACTGCATTCCCACTGCATACACAGTACAAATTCCACCTATGTGCATAATCCACACCATTACAGCGAAGCACAGTGAAAACAGTACCGCAAGCTGCATCTCTCCACAAATGCACAAAAACGTGTGGAAAGGATCTCATATGTGCCACAATGTATCACAGTGCACATAAAAGCCCCCCCAAAAAAAAAAAAAACAGGAACTGACCTCAACCGGCAAATGCTCAGGGAGAACCACATTGCAAACGCATGTAAACATGCAATTTCTGGTGTGAATGGGCCCTTAAAGGACAGGTGCATTTTTACGTAAAGTGCTCTTTTTGCCAAAGCGCCCCCCCCCCCCCCCCCCCACTCAGCTTAAACCACCTCCTATAGCTCAGATGTATAAGCTAAGTAAGCATCTGAGATGAGGGTTACTTTAGGCCAAAAGTTCTAAGCAGAAAGGATAAGCTGGGGAGGGGCATAATACTATGGGTCAAGCTTACATCCTTTAAAAGCTTAAATCCAGCAATTATTTTTTAAACTTTGGGAAAAAGCTGATATTTCTTTTTAAGAATATTTAAACCCAACATTTCATATCCCTGATATGTGCCTGCTGTACCATGTACTTGTATGAAAAAGTATCCTGTCCTCTTTATATTGCTTCCTTTATGTGAAATCCCTGGTGCTTCTGCCAGTCCCTCTACTTTCCTAGTAAAAACTGACCACACTAGGCAGGAGAGCACATCGTGGTCAATTCTCTAGCTGTGCTGGGAATGGTCATACTGGTGCTAACAATCCCCCACAGTCATTCACTGGGAAGATCAGAGTGCTGCTGTTTCTCCTCCCCGAGCTCCAAATAAAGCTGAGAACAGAGGGTATTTAAAAAAAATGGGGAAAAAAATGAATTTATATTTTTATATATCAATACATAAATGTTTTACCTTTCACTTTTATTTTAAACTGAATGGTTCATTTTACAAAGTGAGGGTTTACATATTCTTTAAGTTTAAATTACTGTCTGTGATTTTATTGGTGGAATCTTCCTGTCCTAATGTTACATAAAAAGGAAGTGAGGGAAAGTACAGACAGTAACATTGTCGGAATATCTGACCCTTTTCCAATCTTCCTGACAGGAAGCACACAGCAGAAACAAAGACTACAAGAAAACCTGATAGAATCTTAACTCTTTCACACTCCATCCAAAACAAAATGAGATTTGGCTGCAGTCAAGCTTTAAAGTATAAGTTCACCCCCGTGACAGCAGTACAGTGAAAAGTTCCCTGTACCAGCTATCAGTTTTTGAAATCAGCATGGCCGTGGAGGTCACCGCCCACACGGCCGCATGACTGAACGAACTACATCCTTTGCAAATATCGGCTTGTAGTTCTCAATGAACTACCACAGCACTGTGGTAGCTCATTCAGTCTTCCTGGCAGTGTTAAACTGTCTGCTCGTGCAAGGTACCAACACACGGATTAAACTGACAGTCTGCCGGAGAACTGCATGGCAATGCTTTACATGTTCCAAAGATACATACACACACACACACTTATTTATTTTAATTGCACTTTTTTTTACTTGTAACAAATGTGCATTTATCATTTTTATTTTAAAAAAAAAAGTGAACTTATCAATTAAAGTGTATCTAAAGCCAAGAATAATAATACAGTACTTCTTAACAGTCCTTTGTTGTGGCTGCATTAGCCTTCTACTTTCGAGCATTTTTGTTCTTCCTATTTGTATCTGGGGACCCTGTCCTAGGTTGAAAACACTCACCTATTGTACTTATTTTATGAAGGAACAGTTGTCACCTTCAGAAATGAGGTGTTTAGGACTACAGAACAACTCTCTCTATAACACCGTATTTAGTTCAGAGAACTGGGAAGGCCGTGATCACTGCCTGAGATGTCATTTCAGTACACAAAATGTTACAAAAGGACACTGCATTTCTTACACAATCAATATACAATGCATTTTGCCTTAAAAAACACACACACACACAGACACACACCACAAAAGAAAAACTAAAACTAATGCAGCCACTACATCTAGGATTACAGAACACCTTCCCAGAGAGTAGCCCACAGAACTGATAAGATTACTAACTGATACAAGTGTAGTGTAGGTAGAGAGCACAGGAAGTTATGAGCTTGCTGGATTCTGGTAGGATCAAAAGGTATTTTTTGTATACTCTATATATTGAGCAAACAAAACACTTTAATGGTATATTCCACAGAGGAAGATGAAACAAATAAGCGAAGTTCACTGTTAGGATCTACATACACAAAGTGCACTTTTAACAAACCTTAGTTCCTTTAACACCTCTAGGCAAATCAAACACGTTTTTCAGCAACATTACCTTTCTTATTGCGGTCCTCAGTGATCCAGTTTAGATTTTCTATATGAAAATGTCTATTGTGTTTATTATATTTCATTGCTCAGTTTTCAGGCAAGATTTGGACTGTAGAAATGATCTCAGAGGTGCAAGCCTCATGATATGCACAAGCTTGAAGTGGGAAATAACACATTTTTTTCACCAAGGGACACTTAATGCATTACCTGTAATCAAAGCGAAGGCTGGAGTAACGTGCCATTAAGGATTCATAAGCTTCCCTTAAGCGTCCCACATTCCTAGATAAATCTCTTCGTTTTTCCAAAAGCTGTTCCTCTTTGCCATCTAACAAAAAAAAAAAAAAAAAAAAAAAAAAAAAATCACATTATAGCTACACTTACAGAATACAGAAACAAATAAATACATTGATGCAGATACAGAAAATACCCCAGAATAAAGTGGTAGTAAAGTCTGCTTTATTACTTGTACCTACAGTTAAGCCTATGGTAAGCCTACAATAAGGCTTACCTGTAGGTTCAGTGAATATCTCCTAAATCTGTACTGTTTAGAATATACTCATATTTGTAGAGGCCGGTGAAGCCACAACGCATGCGCACTGCACTCTGAATTGATAACATACTGGAGTATGCCGTCCATTCAGAGTGCTGTGCCGAGACTGTGACACTCGATTGCATGTGCAGGAGTGGCATTATCACGGCCTGGTCATTCAAATACAACCAGAGTCGACGAATCTGGAAGGAGGACCATGTGAAGATGAAAGCGCTGACAGCGCACCGCTGGGGGGGCTTCCTTTTATGACAAGTC
Source organism: Staurois parvus (assembly GCF_062004578.1). NCBI lineage: Eukaryota > Metazoa > Chordata > Amphibia > Anura > Ranidae > Staurois > Staurois parvus. The sequence goes on from NW_028317892.1 coordinate 18,060,185, forward strand.
TGTCATAATGTGCTAGTATATAGTGCGTATTAGCACATTATGATGTAAACCACCAAGGGGAACAATTTTTCGTTGTTTTGGACTTAACCACCACTTTTAAGACTGACCTCCCTCTTGCACGCACCCAGCGCTCTCTGTGATCGCAGTGTCCTACGGACACAGCAGATCACATGATGAGGTAAAAGGCCTATCACAGTGGCCTTTTACCACGTGATCAGCTGTGTCCAATGACACATCAGATTTCAATGTAAATACAGATGCTGGTTATTGGCAGCACTTTCATCACGCTGTCACAGTGGGAGGAAAAGTACTGCCGATAACCGGCAAATGACACAGAGGACAACTGAACCAATCATCAGGGCACTAATTTTCAGTGCCCAGCAGTGCCACCCATCAGTGCAGCATCATCAGTGACTTGTCATCAATGCTCAACAGTGCTATCTCATCAATGCACATCAGTGAATGAGAAAAATTACCTGTTTGCAAAATTTTATAATAAAGACAAAGAAACTTTTTTTTTTTTTTTTAGTTATAGTGTAAAAAATAAAACACCCAGTGGTGATTACATACCACTAAAAGGAAAGCTCTATGTGTGTGAAAAAAAAAATTCATATGGGTATAATGTTGCATGACCGTGCAATTGTCATTCAAAGTGGGACAGCACTGAAAGCTGAAAATTGGCCTGGGCACGAAGGGGGTAAAAGTGCCCGGTAGGCAAGTGGTTAAACAACTGAAACCAATCAGCACCACACAGCTTGACAAAAGTGAATTGTTCAACTTTTGCCAAGGAAGCTGGGTGGAAAATTGCCAGCAATTATTCAGATGCAGGAACCGTTTGGCTATTCTGGCAACTGTCAGAATCCAAGATTTGTCCCTCCATGCCATTTAGTGTGAATGGAGTAACCCGATTTCTTCTGTTAAAGTGTCAAGTCACCTTTGCAGATTTTCTGTAAATGTGAACACTGGACCCCCTTCCCTCCCCTTTCCTGATGTCAGGGCTCCTGCAAGCCGCTCCACTGGTTCTGGGATTTGAAGACCCCACTGCTTTCTCTCTACTATGTCCAGTGCTGATTAAGCACAACAGACCAGATAGATTCAACAATCAGTCTGGTCTGTCTTAGCAGTGCTGGACAGAGGAGAGAAAGCTGCAGAGTTTTCAAATCCCCAGCCCAGAGAAGTGGCTTGCGGGAGCCCTGACTACCTCGCAATACAGTGGGGACCAGGAGGTGGTCTGTCCGGGAGGATTTTCAGTAAAGGTAGACTAACACTTTAAAAACACAAGCTGAACAATAGAAATGTGTGTATGGCCATAGTTAGAAAAGGAAAATACACCAAATAAGTGGACGAAGCAAATAATACAGAATATATCATTCTTAAAAAGTGAAGTTCACACTCATGTACCTTCATAGTTCAGTTTCTTAATTTCTTCTTCAAGTTTTTCTTTATTTTTCTTTACTGCTTCAAAAGCCTCATTGTCCTTCTTGTAGCCGCTGTCCATCTTTTTTACCTCAGCCTGTTTGGTCTTCAATTCCTGCTGTGCATGCTTTAATTTCATCTGAGCCTGTGGAAGAATGGATGTTGTATTTTACTAGTCTTCATGTTTTTTTTCTTTTTTCTTAAGCCTGAATACATTTTTTGCTAAATAAATGTTATTGGAAAACACTAAACTGGTAAAATGATCAAAGTAATAACACATTTGATTAAAGAAAATGTATACTTATCTTCTAGATAAACATGCAAAAGTTGTCAGCTTTATATGAAAAATCTCATCAATGCATTTCTATGCATTGGATATTAAAATTTTACCACATTCACCAAGTTCTGGGGAAAATTCCCTTGCAAAAATAAACAGCCAATTTGCCTTTAGCAAATCAACCTAAAAAATTAGAGAGTTGCTATTTTATAGGAAACATCTAGAAATGTTATTTATGCCTATTACCTTTTGCCTTAAATAAAAAAAAAAATAGCAGCACACTTCCTGTATCCTTAGTCTCATAGCTGTATATAACTACAGTGTGAGATCAAAGGTATTGCTGACTGACTGTCTCAGGAGATTTCGAGTGAGATTTGGTGAGGTCACTACTGTGCTGCCCAATGTTCACCATTAATCGGAGGCAATGCTAATGCTCAAAAGCAAAGCCTGTTCTTCTACCAATAAATCCACCTTCACTCAGCAACACTATAGAACACGGCATGGTACAGTCAGTGATGGAGGAAAATCAGCTGCAATGTGTCTACAGAGTATGTTAGTGAATAGTTCTTTGTCAACTGCTTGCCTTTTTTGGACACAGTACCATCCACGGTACCTATACAGCGATGCAAATGAGGAGCAACAACACCCAGGTCATTTTTGGTATTTAGAGAAAACCTTTCCTGAGAGACACAAGGAGGCTATGAGTGACCTTCTGCAGGTTAGCTGCTTTAAGATCACCACGTTACCTTATTGTACATATCTCCTTTAGATCTGCCAACTATGTAGACAGGGATGGTGTTCATCTATTTGAAACAATGTTATGTGCAGGTAAGCAGATTCCAATTTAGCTTAATGTTCTGAAGCTGCATTTGAACGGTTTTGCTTTTCTTTAGACTCAGCAAAACCTGTTTAGATGTGCTGACATTGTGGGCAAAGCAGATCAAACATGGCCTTTTGCTGAATGCCGTGTTCAAACACATACATGTAGGCAGCATTTGAATTTGAAAGTAGCAATGAACAATGCCCTTACAAATGAGCATTTAAATATGGCATTCTGTAAAACCAGTGCTTGTTTCAGCAGACGTCCCATCAGCATCCAGACATTCTTTCGCATTAATGTGTTTTCACAAAAGAAACAAAAAAAAGATAAATTTTCATGCAATTCTCTCTTTATTCTAGAGACTTCAGTGTGTGAAAATCCAAAAGACACTGCCAGCTACCACATCTGGCACTAATAGGCATTCCAAGCCAAGGTTGATTAGATCATTCATCAACCTCATTCTAAGGTTTGGCTGAACTTAAAATGTTTACAATGACTATATTCTTTATATACTGAGTCAAAACAGCATAATTTGCCATTCCTTTGTTTGCATTAATGATTATGGGTAGGTAGGCTGTCCTTGAGTATAGTTAAGTTGGCTTGGCTGTTATTCTCATAAGTACCTGCTTAGCCTCTGTTTCCGCTTTGCTAATGTCATTCTTACAAGTTATCATCTGTCCAGCAAGTGTAGCCTCTTCACCATCCTCATTGCTGGACAGCCCAGCAGAGACAGCGTTGAAATGTTGCTGAGCAGCAGTAAAAGCTTCTCCATCCTTCTGGCTGGTCTCCTGTAAGGAGCTCAGACTGTCCGTTATCTTCTTAACTTCCTTGTCCTTGTTGATCACAGCCTTGGCATCCTTCATTAAAGTCAAACTGATACCATTATATGAACAGACACAACAGCTACTTTACCAACTTAAACATTCAAATATTTTCTCTTACTTACGTCTTCCATGTTCTTTACCAAATCCTTGCGCTTCTTCTCTTCTCCTTTCAGGTTTTGTTTTACAAGATCCAAGGCACTCTGAGCTTTTGTATCAGCTCTCTGAGCCTCTGCAAGGCTTTCTTCCAGAGATCGCAATGCCCCTCCAATTTCCTGCAAAGTAGAATATACTCACTTCTAAAACATGAAAAATCTAACAGCTGTTCAACATGCAGCAAGCTTAAATTCACCATTACTGCTAGCTGTTGAAACAGACATACCTTGTCTCGCTTTTTCTCCAGCTCTCCTATCTCTTTGCTCAATTCTTTTATCCTTCTTTCATTCTCCGCTATAGTCTCCTGAAGCTTCAGTATAGACTCTTGCATATCCTTCAGTTCCTCTGCAGAGCGGACCTTAGTCTCCTCCGCGCAAACAAACTGATAAGCTACATAAAGGCGGCTCAAATGTTCAATTTCTCTTGTGATTTTCTGGTACTCCAAATATGAGGACCTTTCCTATAAAGTCAACATTAGATGAGCTATAGGCAATTTATTAGCAAGGCAATACCCGAATGCATTTAAATCTGGCCATACAATGTAGGCTGAATTAAAAAAAAAAAATTAACATTCAACATCACTATATACAGTGTGGACGGCTTCAATGAATCTCATGATTCACATGAATGACTGAATTTATCGATTTTGGCAGCTATAATTACACCACATATGTATTTAGCGAATTGCCAGACACTGTGCTTTAAAAAAGGAAAGATGTTACAAACTACAACTACTTAGGAGTCATAGAGGGAAGAGTCCTTTCTTTGGCTCAGGAGCTTAAAGGGGTAAAAGTTTAAAGTTGTTCTAAAGCCTGAAGGTTTTTTTTTACCATAATACAATTTCTTCAGTATGCAGATTACCCCCACTATACTTACGTGAGCCGATCTCGATCCAACGGGTGTGCACAAGGCTCTCTCCCTCCTCATAGGCTCAGACACAGCAACAGGAGTCAGTGTTAACAAGAGTGTCCATCACAGCCAGTGAAGAGCTAGTGGGGGGCGGGGCCGAGCCACACTGTGTCAATGGAAGTGCTGCCGCACAAGTACCCCCACAGCAAGCCACTTGCTATGGGGACACTTTGCAGGAGGGAGGAGCCAAGAGTACTGGCAGGGGACCCCAAAAGTGGAGAACGGGGGTTGCTGTTTGTAAAACCATTGCACAGAGTAGGCAATTACAAAAAAAATAAATAAATAAACTTAGGTTTACAATTACTTTAATTCTGTCAATATTTTTTGGATTAATGGCTGCATTATACAAGAAAGAAAGATAGTCTTGGTATTAAAATAGGTACAGATTCAAGAGGGAGAAACCTAACCCTGCCCCTGTACAATGCCCTACTAAGGCATCCTCTTAAATATACAGTTCGTTTTTAGTCACTAGTTTGTGGAAACAATTTTGCTAACTGAAGAGAGCGTGCAGAAGAAAACACATGGAATATAGTTTCAAGGGAACTAGTTCAACACAGTTCTGTAAATTGCTTGAAAAAGGGGGCTTAAGAATTTCTAAAATACACAATATATAACTGACTACTAATTTTGAAAAGAAAAAAAAAACTCACGTGATTTAAGTAATTTTTTTCCTGTTAGAGCAAAATCGAACTACACTTGCTGTTGTCCTCCCCTGAATTAACATCAGGTTTAGGATTTTAACAATGCAGCGTTTTTAATTTGTTTTTCCTAGTTTTGAACATGATAGATGAAAGGTGTTGTTTCAATTTGAACAACATAAAACAAGAACTTTCTCCAATAGTTTGCTTTCCAAAACCATAGCAAATATAGCAAGGTCTGAGGTACTATAATTGTTGCACCTACCTCTTTAAGCTTATGTATGGTTGGAGTGATCTCTTCCTCCAGGATCTAAGGGAAATAATGCAAACAGTTACATTTGTCATTTTGAACTGAAATTGCTTTGTGAGCTCTAATCAGCAGTTTATTTTAAAAAAAAATGTTGGTGAAATGAGTCACTAAGGTCTTGTTCACACCATTTCAGTTGAGCAGTGTTGATCACACAGCACCACTACCCTGAGGTTGGTTGCAGTGTGTTGTGTAAAACTACACACATGGTGCATTTCTTCACAACACACTGCACTTCACCTCATGTTAAAAAAAAAAAGGGGGGGTAAATAGACCCTCACCACTGCTTCACAACAAATACCAGCTAGCACCCATTTAAGCCTGTGGGCTGTTGTGAATGCCCAAAAGATTAACAGTGGTGGTTCCATCTGTCCACCCCTACATCAGTACTATGTCTTATAAGGCCAGCAGGAGAAATTTCAGCGTCCAGAGAATCAGAAAATGGACACTCCCAGAAGTCTTTCTGCAGCATTTTCAGCTGGTGGTCTATCTTCAGGCCTTGTGTAAGTTCAAATGGGAAGAACAAATTCAAAGGACTGTTCCATTTCAAATAAAGGAACTAACAAGCCTGCATAAAGATGCAAAGACGACAGGAGGTAACCTTATTGGAATTGAATGAACAACATAAGTCATGTGAGAAGGCTTGTCTTTCACACAGCTGCTCTGCTGAACCAAAAAGGCATGCAATGATCTATCCCCATGGACTCTTTCCAGTCCTGGGGGCTAGAACAAATATTATACTGAGGTCCTCTGAAATATCTTCTGGTCAGACCACACTGACCTTCAACAAAATCCTGCTGTAAAAAGCAGATAATCAAAATGCAAATATTTTGAGATGGCAAGGAAACCCCACACATGTATCAAGGGTATTGTAAAGAAAAGCAAAAAATAGAAAAAAAAAAAAGGATATAGGATTAATCTGCCCTTTAATTACACCATGTTGATGAAAAAACCTACAGTCTGAATTTCCTTTAGCTTGGCCTCTTTCTTCTCAATAGTTTTCTGAGCAGCAATTTTCTTGCATTCATACATCCTGGTGCCAGCTGCTTCTTCAATCATTGCAAGAATCTGTTAAAAGATAAGGAGGTCTGTTACTTCTAAAATATTGTGTTCTGGGAAGTTATAACATTTTCTAAAGTATTTTATGTACACCAGCTACTTACAGGGCTCATCACAATAGTGGGCCTTACACATTACTAAAGTGGTATGTCTTTTTAAATAAATACAGCCCAATATACTGTAGGCATGCTGCTTCATACATAAAAACGTGGGTTGTAATAAACAGTCACCATGTCTCACTTAGAATTAATACAGTAAGTCCAACGAACGAATTTCGTTCCAGGAGAACGTTCGTAAATCGGATTCGTTCACAAGTCCAACAAAGTGAGTCTTATACACCTTTGACACAAATATACAATGTAACGCATTAAAAGAACAAAAACACAAAACTACTGTAGAACTTTTTTTACTTTCACAGTTTCCTTAAAATGGTAGTACAGTACAACTGTAAATGAACTTTTTTTTACTCTTAGTTACTGTACCTTAAAATGGTGGTACAGTACAGTACCACAACTGGCATATAGTGGAAGAGAGTTACTAACTGGAGGAGGGAGGGTAGGTGGGAGATGGTGGAGCTGAAGGATCATCAGCACTAGGAGTTGGAGGGCAAGATGGAATTTGGCCCACACCTGATGTTGAAAGAGCTTAAGGATCATCAAAAATAGGAGATGGAGGACAAGATGGAATTTAGCCTACACCTGATGTTGATGAAAGTGAAGGATCATCAGCAATAAGCGATGGAGGGCAAGATGGAATTTGGCCCACACCTGATGTTGACGGAGCTGAAGGATCATCAACAATAGGAGATGGAGAGCAAGATGGAATTTCACTCACACCTGATGTTGATGACACAGGTTTTTTGATGGATTCAATTCTGTCTATCCTCTGGAAAAAATGTTTCAGTAGTAGCTCTTTTTTTCTCATCATAGATGACTCTGTAGAACTGGATAGCATTCTGAACAGCTGCTGCAACCTTTGTGTATCGTTCTACGTTGGGGTCCTGTGCCTCAAAACCTAACAGTAAAGAATATCCCCTTGCCATTTCCTGTGTTGTGAATCTCTCTGGTTCTTCATTTACATCTTCCTCTTGGCCCTCTTCGTCTTTTCGCTGGGCCTCTAATTCCATCAGGTCCTCATTAGTAAGCTCCTCATGTTGCACAGCAAGAGGTTCAATGAAGTTGTCCTCTTGCAGATCTAGCTCCAGCTTCGTACTAAGGGTCATTAAGTTGATGAAGACCTCTTTGGACTCCATACCCATCTTCTCAAGTCCATGAACTTCATGAACAAACTGCAGGCAAAAGGTTCTTCCAAACCCCTTTCATGGTGACAGCCGAAACCTCACGCCAAGCAAAGATGATGTTTTTTATGACCTTGTAGATGGTATAGTCTTTCCAAAATCGTCGCAAGGTTGATCCTGTTTCATCAATAGCCTTCACTGCCTGATCAAAAGTGTGATGTAAATATTTCTTGAAAGTCGCAAAAACTCCTTGGATGAGCGCTGTAGTATTTGGTGGCAGATGTACTACTTTGACTTGGGGATGAAAGTCATCCATGAATTGGGGGTGACCTGGTGCATTGTCAAGCAGCAAAAGAATGTTGAATGGGATATCTTTCTCCAAACAATATTTCTCTATCTCTGATATAAAATGGTAGAAAAAGCAGTCCTGGAAAATGGCCTGTGTAACCCAGGCTTTGGAGTTACTCTTCCACACAACAGGTAGAGAGCCCTTGGCTATGGTTTTGAGGGCTCTTGGGTTCTCTGAATGGTAAACTAATAGGCTTTAGTTTCATATCACCGGAAGCATTGCCACCAAACAACAAAGTAAGTCTGTCTTTTGCTGCTTGAAGCCTGGCATCACCTTTTCCTCTTTACTGATGTAACTTCATTCTAGCATCCTCTTCCAGTAGTCCTGTTTCATAGACATTAAAAACCTGTAGGGGTAAATAAGCACCTTCGTCAATAATTTCTCTAAGTGTTCCTGGAAATTCTTGAGCTGCTATGGTATCTGCACTCGCAGCCTCACCACTTAGGTTTACGTTGTGAAGGTTGACTCTAGCCTTGAATCTGTTAAACCATCTATGACTTGCAGTAAAAGGTGCACTGTTCACCCCGTGTTTTTGGTCAAGTCTTCAAACAGGCGTTTAGCTTTTTCTTGAATAAGCATTAAGCGGAGTGGCATTCGACAATGATCCTGCATCCACACACTCCATCTGCTCTATCAGTTTACCACGCTTTTTGGATATTATTATTGCCTTCATAGGCACAGCAGACTTCACATGTTCCATAATCTTGGCCTTGTTCTTTAGAATTGTGCCAATGGTTGAACAATTCATGTTATAAGAACAAGCAATGTCTACCATCTTTTCGTCTCAATTATTTTCACTTTTGTTTCCATGGTTTTTGTACTTCCTAGCAGACCCCTCCACATCACCACTGCTTTTCCTCTTGCTTCCGGACATCCTGGGCTCTGTACAGTACACTATCGCACTGTAATGTACAGTAAGCACACAGCAGCACAGCTGTGACAATGTCCAGCAGAGTAATGCAAGTTCTGTTCGTATCTGTGAAAGTTCGCAACTGGAATGTCCTTAAGTCAGGGACTTACTGTATAAGGATCCACACAATTTGTGCACCTTAAGATGAGCTGCTAATAATCTGTGATACAGGAAATAGTGGCTGAATGTGTATGCAGTATACATAATCAATAAGACCAACCATGCTTTAAAAGCTCTAAGTATAACACACACACACACACACTATATTAGCAAAGTATTGGACACCTGCCTTTACGTGTACATAAACTTTAATGGCATCCCAGTCTTAGTCAGTAGGGTTCAATATTGAGTTGGCCCATCCTTTGCAGCTATAACAGCTTCAACTCTTCTGCGAAGGCCGTCCACAAGGTTTAGGAGTGTGTCTATGGGAAGGTTTGACCATTCTTCCAGAAGCGCATTTGTGATGTCAGGCACTGATGAAGGACAAGAAGGCCGCTCTAATTCATCCCAAAGGTGTTCTATTGGGTTGGGGTCAGGACTCTGTGCAGGCCAGTCAAGTTCCTCCACCTCAAACTCGGTCATCCATGTCTTTATGGACCTTGCTTCGTGCACTAATGCGCAGTCATGTAGGAACAGGAAGGGGCCATCCCCAAACTGTTCCCATAAAGTTGGGAGTATGAAATTGTCCAAAATGTCTTGGTATGCTGACGCCTTAAGAAATCCCTTCACTGGAGGAGCCAAGGCCAACCCCTGAAAAACAACCCCACATCATAATCCCCTCTCCAAACTTTATACTTGGCACAATGCAGTCAGGCAAGTACCGTTCTCTTGGTAACCACCAAACCCAGACATGACCATCGGATTTGCAAAACAGAGAAGCACGATTTCTCACTCTGAAGAACACATGTCTACCGCTATAGAGTCCAGTGGCAGCGTGCTTTACACCACTGCATCTGATGCTTTGCATTGGGTGATGTAAGGCTTGGATGCAGCTTCTCGGCCATGGAAACCCATTCTATAAAGCTCTCTATGCACTCTTGTTGTACTAATCTTAAGGCCACACAAAGTTTGGAGGTCTTTAGCTATTGACTCTGCAGACAGTTGGCGACTTCTACACACTGTGCACTTCAGAATGCGCTGACCCTGCAATGTCATTTTACGTGTCCTACCACTTCGTGGCTGAATTGCTGTTCCCAGTTGCTTCCACTTTGTTATAAAATACCACTAACAGTTGACCATTGAATATTTAGTAGCAAGAAAATTTCATGGAATAATTTATTGCATAGGTGGCAACCTATCACAGTACCACAATTGAATTCATTGAGCTCCTGAGAGCGACCCTTTCTTGCATAAATGTATGTAGAAGCAGCCTGCATCCTTGGGTTTTTGATTTTATACACCTGTGGCCATGGAGGTGATTGGAACACCTGAATACAAATGATTTGGAGGGGTGTCACAATACTTTTGGCAACACAGTGTGTGTGTGTGTGTGTGTGTGTGTGTGTGTGTGTGTGTGTGTGTGTTTTTAAATTTATATTTATTAGGGATGCACTGAGATTTCGGTGGCCAAAACGTGTCGGCAACTAACACCCCTTTCAGCCGTCGGGTGAAATGAAACAAAGCACCTATACAGGTGCCAAAAAAACTCCGTCCCTCGCCGTCGTCCCCGGCTTGGTAGTTCTCAGCCTTACCTTACCTGAGAAACCAACGAACGCTCCCGACGCTGGGCATAGAGATGAGTGAAGGAAAGATGGCCTCCACTCATTTCTATGCCCTTGGAGGACCAAAGCGATGCTAATTCCAGTTCCGGACATTTTTTTTTTTTTTTAAAGCACTAGATCAATGCTTTTTTTTCATCCAATGCTTTACATTGCAGAGGAGAGCTGTGGGGTCTTACTGACTTCATATCCTTCCATAAAGAGGCCTGTCACTAATTATTTCTATCACAAGGGATGCATGCATGTCTTATAATAAGAATAAAAGTGATCACATTGCTTTATAAAAGGACAGTGCAAAAAAAAACAAAAAAACCCCCATTAAATAAATAAATAAATAAATAAATAAAAAAGTTTAAAGTGCCACCATCCCCCCCCCCCCCCCCCATGCTCGCACGAGGTGCTGAACGCATCAGTAGGCTATGCCCACATATGTAAATGGTGTTCAAACCACACAAGTGAGGCCTTGTCACGAACATCAGAGCAAGAGCAATAATTCTCCCACTAGACCTCCTCTATAACTTTACACTGCTAACCTGTAGAAATTTTTAAAGGATCACCCATGTAGATTTTTTAAGTACTGCAGTTTCACGCCATTCCACAAGCATGCACAATTTTAAAGCGTGACATCTTGGGTATCTATTTACTTGCCGCAACATCCTCTTTCAAATTTTACAAACAAATTGGGGTATATATTGTTTTTTTAATCAAAGTGAATTAAAAAAAAAAAATAATTATATAATATATACATACATACATACACATATACATACACATATACATACATATATATATATATATATATATATATATATATATATATACATACACATACATACATACATACACACACACACAGTTGTGTTCAAAATAATAGCAGTGTGTTGAAAAAAGTGAATAAAGCTCAAAATCCTTCTAATAGCTTTTATTTCCATACACACAAATGCATTCGGAACACTACACATTCTATTTCAAATCAAAACATGAAGAAAAATTATATCAAATTTGTGTTGTTCCTTCAAAAAAAATAGCAGTGTTTGTATTCTTCTTTACAAACTCAAACATTCAATATATAAACTGAAAAATGTTTGAAGATTTTGCTTTCCTTTGAATCAATTAATATTTAGTATAAGCACTGTTTCTGAGAACTGCTGTACATCTGTGTTGCATGGAGTCAACCAACTTCTGGCACCTGTGAACAGGTATTCCAGCCCAGGATGATTGGACTACATTCCACAGTTCTTCTCTATTTCTTGGTTTTGCCTCAGAAACTGCATTTTTGATGTCACCCCACAAGTTTTCTATTGGATTAAGATCTGGGGATTGGGCTGGCCACTCCATAACGTCAATCTTGTTGGTCTGGAACCAAGATGTTCCACGTTTACTGGTCTGTTTGGGGTCGTTGTCTTGTTGGAACACCCATTTCAAGGGCATTTCCTCTTCAGCATATGGCAGCATGACCTCTTCAAGTATTCTGATGTATTCAAACTGATCCATGATCCCTGGTATGCGATAAATAGGCCCAACACCGTAGTATGAGAAACATCCCCATATCATGATGCTTGCGCAACCATGTTTCACTGTCTTCACAGTGTACTGTGGCTTGAATTCAGTGTTTGGGGGTCATCTGACAAACTGTCTCCGGCCACTAGACCCAAAAAGAATAATCTTACTTTCATCAGTCCACAAAATGTTGCCCCATTTCTCTTTAGGCCAGTCAATGTGCTCTTTGGCAAATTGTAACCTCTTCAGCACGTCTTTTTTTCAACAGTGGGACTTTGCGGGGGCTTCTTGCAGATAGCTTGGCTTCACATAGGCATCTTCTAATTGTAACAGTACTCACAGGTAACTTTAGACCTTCTTTGATCTTCCTGGAGCTGATTGTTGACCGAGTCCTTGCCATTTTGGCTATTCTTCTATCCATTCGAATGGTAGTTTTTTGCTTTCTTCCACATCTTTCAGGTTTGGTTGCCATTTTAAAGCATTTGCGATCATTTTAGCTGAGCAGCCTATCATTTTCTGCACTTCTTTATATGTTTTCCCCTCTCCAATCAACTTTTTAATCAAGGTACGCTGTTCTTCTGAACAATGTCTGGAACGACCCATTTTCCTCAGAATTTCAGAGAGAAATGCACTGTAACCAGCATGTACAACATTTGCTGCCTTCCTTCCTTAAATAAGGGCAATAATTGCCACCTGTTTTTCAAAGAATAAACGACCTCACTAATAGAACTCCACACTATTATTTTGAACATGCCCATTTCAATTAGTGATTCAATTACACAGAATCAGCAGCATGCATGTCATGACTGTTGGGTCTGTTGGATTTCTATTACTCTACTACACCTGCTAGTAAATTATTTGCCATGTAGAAATATCAATTCTTCCAAAAACAGTGATTGATCAGGTTAGTGATGTCTGACTGCTATTATTTTGAACACAACTGTATATATACACACACACACACACACAGTGAAGAAAATAAGTATTTGATCCCCTGCTGATTTTGAATGTTTGACCACTCACAAAGAAATGATCAGTCTAGAAATCGAATGGTAGGTGTACTGTAACACAGACAGAATAGCAACAAAAAATTCTAAAATGCATGTCTAACAAATTATGCACTGATTTGCGTGTTCATGAGGGAAATAAGTATTTGATCTCCTATCATTCAGCAGGATTTCTGGCTACCAGGTGTTTTTCATACAGGTAACAAGCTGAGATTAGAAGCAGTCTCTTAAAGGGAGTGCTGCTAATCTCATTTTGTTACCTGTATAAAAGACACCTTTCCACAGGAGCAATCAAACAATCAGATTCCAAACTCTCCACCATGGCAAAGACCAAAGAGCTGTCCAAGGATGTGAGGGACAAGATTGTAGACCTACAAAAGGCTGGACAAGGCTACAAAACTATCTCCAATCAGCTTGGTGAGAAAGTGACAACAGTTGGTGCAATCATTCGCAAATGGAAGAAACACAAAACAAATGTCAGTCTTCCTAGGTCTGGTGCACCATGCAAGATCTCACCTCGTGGAGTGTCAATGATCATGAGAACAGTGAGGAATCATCCCAGAATTACACATGAGGATCTTGTCAATGATCTCCAGGCAGCTGGGACCACAGTCACCAAGAAAACAATTGGTAACACGCTACGCCAACAAGGACTGAAATCCTGCAGTGCCCAAAAGGTCCCTCTGCTCAAGAAAACACATGTCCAGGCCCTTCTGAAGTTTGCCACTGAACATCTGAATGATGCAGAGGAGGACTGGTTGAAAGTGTTGTGGTCAGATGAGACCAAAATCGAGCTCTTTGGCATCAACTCAACTCGCCGTGTTTGGAGGAGGAATGCTGCCTATGACCCCAAGTACGCCATCCCAACTGTCAAACATGGTGGTGGAAACATTCTGCTTTGGGGGTGTTTTTCTGCTAAGGGGACAGGACAACTGAACCGCATCAAAAGGACGATGGACGGGGCAATGTACTATCAAATCTTGGGTGAGAACCTTCTTCCCTCAGCCAGGGCATTGAAAATGGGTCGTGGATAGGTGTTCCAGCATGACAATGAACCAAAACACACGGCCAAGGCAACAAAGGAGTGGCTCAAGAAGAAGCACATTAAGGTCCTGGAGTGGCCTAGCCAGTCTCCAGACCTTAATCCAATTGAAAATCTAGGGAGGGGGCTGAAAGTTCAAGTTGCCAAACATCAGCCACCAAACCTTAATGACTTCGAGAGGATCTGCCAAGAGGAATGGGCCAAAATCCCTCCTGAGATGTGTGCAAACCTGGTGACCAACTACAGGAAACGTCTGACCTTTGTGATTGTCAACAAGGGATATGCCACAAAGTACTAAGTCATGTTTTGTGAAGGGGATCAAATACTTATTTCCCTCATGAACATGCAAATCAGTGCATAAATTTGTTAGACATGCATTTCTTTTGGAAGGAGTTTGAAGAAAATAGAAATCCTAGTCTGCATCTCTGTACAAGACCAATGGCTCAAGAAGTACTCTAGCCTTTAAATCTGCTAAACAACTAATTTAAGAAGAAAAGGGCAACAACAGCAGCTATCAAATATATCTCACAATAAAGAATCCTACATTATAACATACATGGAGACTGCCACTTCTGACCTGTCATATTGAAAATGCTGCCAGTTTAGTGATCAGTCTGCTGCTGAGTCATTGATCCAAGAACGATATTAGAATGTTTGATTGCACTCTTAGCTGTTCTACATCAGTGATCAGGGATGTATTACAGTCTGAGACATCTAGGCAACTAGTGTGCTTGGGAGTCATTTTTTTGATTGCATAACCATTGGCAGAGGATTAAAAAAAAAAAAAAAAAAAAAAAAAGGGAGCAACCTCATATGTAAACATTGCTTGCCATTGCCATCCGTTTGCAAAAGTTCACGGCTGTAACGAAAATCACGCTTTTGTTTATACACTCATTATTGCGATAATTTTGCACTATGGCAGGACATAAAGGGCAAAACACACAATTTCAAACAGAGCAAGTGACCAAAGTCAAAAAGTAACTTCATTTTGTTTCTCCCACTTATTTCTTAATTGTAGGGTGGAAGAGTGCTTGCAAATAAAGCAGTTCATATCCTGAAGCAATCACAGTATACCCAAAAGCTAGACATTAAACAAGTACAATTAATATACATGCGTTTTTACCTCTGGAGGCTTCATATTCAAAACTTTGGTAATCCTCCCCTGTGCCAAAATATAAATACAATTAAAAAAAAGGAGGAAAACAACTATAAACGTTGGCCTATAAATGATGAAGCACACTGTTATTCTTGGTTACATATTATGCATAAAAGCAAATAATAATGCACCAATACCCCCCCCCTTTTTTTTCCCTTAAATCAGCGAGTAAGAGTACCAATACTTTCAGTCAAGTACTCACCGATACTTTGCAGTACGATTTGCGTCAATACAAAATGTATGCATGCAAAATTGCACTGTAAAGAATAGCATGCGATTTCAACAGGAATGGGATTCCTGTCCAAATTGCATGCGGTTTCCACACTTTTCCTGTGTGAACCCATGCTGTCATAGCCCAAGTTCACACAGGAGCAGAGAGTGGGTGTGTGGGGGATGTATACTATGGTGACAGATGCTCCATATTGTCAGTGGTAGGAGAGGAGAAAAAGTGGCGGGGATTTGAAATCCCTGCTGCTCTCTTTTTGCAAGCATGACAGTTCGGGCTAGAGGGCTTTTGATTGGTTAGCACCGTCACATGGATGGTGCAGACCAGTCAAATGTCGTCTAGCTCACATGGTCATCGCTGCAAGGACAGGAGAGAAAGCTGCATGGGGTTTCAAATCCCCAGACTTGTGAACCAGCTTTCTCTCCTTTCCTTGCAGTGATGACAGTATGGGCTAGAAGGCATCTGATTGGTCAGCACTGTCCATGTGATGGCGCTGACCAATCAAAAGCCCTCTAGACCCAACTGTCATCCCTGCAAGGAGAGGAGAGAAAGTGATAGGGACTTAAAATACTCGCCTTTTTCTCTCCTCTCCTACCACTGAGAACATGGACCATCTGTTTCCACAGTATACATCCTCACATGCCCAATTTCTATTCAGCATGGGATGCCTGCAGGGAGGTTTCCTGTACCGCTCCTGTGTGAACTCAGGCTATAACAAGCCTGGGTTAACACAGAAGTGGGGAAACCGCATGCGATTTGGACAGGAATCGCATTCCTATCGCATATCAATCTTTGCGGTAAAATTTGTATTGACGCAAATTGCAATGCACAGTATCAGTTTCTGCCATTGGGAGCATTTTGACGAGTACTCGTGAAAATAGTCGGTATCAGTGTATCCCTAAAAGCA
Organism: Staurois parvus; assembly: GCF_062004578.1. Taxonomy (NCBI): domain Eukaryota; kingdom Metazoa; phylum Chordata; class Amphibia; order Anura; family Ranidae; genus Staurois; species Staurois parvus. Next base: position 18,076,640 of record NW_028317892.1, read on the forward strand.
AAACATAAATAAGGAGTTGCTCCTCCCACTGTTAGCCACAACCACAACTAGTACTACGACAGACAGATACTGCCAATGTACTTACCTTTCAGGGCCTCCTACATTCTTATGCCTATCATTATTTGTGTGTTTGTGATGTAGCCTAGACTTATGTGCAGGCAGAGGATCAGATTGACTGTTCAGGCAGGCACATCCAATCAATAATGCTGCCTACATAAGGATCCTGGTCACAGCTCTGACCCAAACAAACAGCAATGCTAGTAAGCAGAAGTTCAATGCTATTTGGCTGTTAGGTTACATGTTCACAGATGCGTGCTGGCAGCATAAATGTCACTGCGTATTCTGTCTGGGAAGCTGCAGGTGAGATGTACAGACAGCCCCTGCACTTGTGTAAACACCAATGCTTCTGTGCATGCATGCAAGAACGAACCTTGTGTACGTTGTATTTTCAGAACATAAAGCTCACCGTTTGTGAAAATACACTGTATGCACATATGCGAGTAAACAAGGATGTACAGAAGCATGAGCATTTACAGGAGTACAGGCATTCACTTCTATGGCCGACTATGCCCTATCTGCAGCTCCCTGGGCATGGAAAAGTGCTGTGTTTTTGGAGTTTATTTGTTTAAGACTAGGCATATTTTACACTTGAAAATGTCCATTTGCATGAGGTATTTAGCTCACTTATGGATTTGGAAAAGAAAAAAAACAACCTGCTTTTTTTCCCCCATTACAATCCTGGCTGCATGTCTTGATGGGCGTTAAAAGATTCCTTGCAATGTCTCATTTATGGCTATGTAATTGTACCTGTATTAGTAGTGTCTGTAGAATGTACTTCTAATGGGACTCATTCATGTCAATATACATGCATTATTCACCTGTTTTACATAATATATGGTTGCTATGCTCCCAGCAAGCACTGTCATCATTAAAGATGTAACCATTTGAGTGTGTTTGAAGAGGAACTGAACCCTGGAAGCTGTGCCAAAAGAAAGAGGAAGGGCAGGCAGAAGGCAAAGGACTTGCTACCAATATTGTCTGTGGTCTTCCCACAGCTGATTTTTCCCCATTACAGGCTAAACATGCTTTGTTCCTGCACTTTAGCTATCTTGAGGGTGAAAACATGAGTGTTTCTCTTAGGAAAGGCTTCCTTAAAAACGGAAAAATATTTGTGTAGTTTCACACAAGCTTAAAACTAGTTTAGGCTGAGGTTAGCAAGGCCAAAAGCAATAGACAGTTTAATATTTTGCTTTATAACAGATGGAACAATTCATACCTGCATGATGAGAAAGTGAGGATTGTTGACATTAAGACCTACGGAGCAAAAAAGATCTTGAACACGAGTGTTGTTGGCATTGACACCATTGATTAAATATTTGTTTCTGCCACCGATTACAACCTTTAATTGAAAAAAAAAAAATATATATATATATATATATATATATATATATATATATATAAAATTAGTTACAGGGATTTTAAATCACAAAATATTACTGTGCCAATAAACTATCATAGTTACCTGTCTTGTCACTGTAATCTCATTGTGTGCCTCAAATCCCAGAGGGCTCTGTTTTTTATCATGGTTATCAAAGGTGATTGAAACCGTAGCTTTAGTTATTCCAGCCTGACCATTTTTGTACACAAGATCCTGCAGATTGGAGGCTCTAACCTGGAAAACATGAATATTATTACCCACACACAACTACATATCAAACTGCATTTATAAACATTAACTGCATTCAATAACAATGATAATTTCTTTTTTTTTTCAGGTAATTGCATATTAATATTTTATATGGAAGGTATACTTTAGCTAACCCACCACTGTTTAGGAATCCTTTATCACAAATAGTTTTTACTGTGTAAAATAAAAATTGTAAGCATATAGCAGATATAAAATATCAGTTAACAAGAATTTGGCCCAAGGTTATTACAGCTTTCCTTTAAAAGAGAAGTTTTGGAAAATAAAAAAAAAAAACAACTATGCTCACCTAGGTGGATGCAGCATTGGTCCATTTGTCCTCCGCTGCTTTTAAGACCGAGAACTGAGCAAAGTCAGCTGATCACTCAGTTCTTGGTCTTCACCAAGCAAAAAGCCAATGAATTTAGGTCACCGGCTCTCTGGTCTGCCACTCCAGCACTCACTGGAGCACCAGATTGTGGAGGGGATGGGAGCAGATGGCTTAGGCTCTCAGTGGATCACTGTGAGGCTGATCCAGTAGCCTATCCAGGCATCTACGTGGTTCCCGACCCTAAAATCGGAATATATCCAGAGTCTTTACCAGCTCTGTGACGGGTACCAGGAGTGCAGAACAAAGTGCACTCCTGCGATCCCCGGGAGAAGTAAGACTTTTGCCTTACTTCTCCTTTAAAAATCACATGGAAAAAATTTTCAGAAAATTTGGGAAATGTAGTCAGGAGGACAAAACTAAACAATGGTTTTTGGCTAATTGCACAGTGGTAAAACAGCCACAATAGTCAAGAGTATGTTCATTTTACCTGTACACCTGGTGGCCAAAACAAATTTCTATCTACAGTAGATCACGCCTAATGGATTAAGATGTGCAATGCAAGTAAAATTTTACTATGAAATGGTAAATATTTTTAAAAGATTCCAAAAAAAAAAAATTGGATTTTTGTATACTTTTAATATCCTGTTCTTGGAATACATCACAGGACACAAAAGGTATTAATACACATTACGGCATGGGTTATGCTGCAACCTTCAGGTGAATGAACAGTGGCCAGGAAAAAAGGCAAGAATCCCTGTCCAGGAAAAACCCCTCACAGCTCAGCTAAGCCTCAGATCTGTAGCAAGCAATGATGGACACAAGCCATAAGGGAAGAGAACTCTGTGTCCTATGATATACTCCACAAAAAAGGATTTTACAGATGAACCAAAAATCCCAATTTCTTAATCGTACATCACAGGGCACAAGGGAGTTAATAGTCATTACTACTAGGGATGTCCCAAAGCAATGAATCTAGGGTGCAGGCAACACATCACCAACATAAGCAAGCCCAAATCCCCAAACTGAAAAGGGGACAAGACTGTCTGAAACTGGAGTCCACAGAGGCAAAATCATCAACCTGGTACAAACTTGAACAACAGAAGCTTGATGCTGAATGGCCCAAGAAGCACTGACACTCTTAGTGGAATGGGCCTCAACCAAGAAAGAAAGGACTTCACTTTTGATCCCATAGGCTTGAGAAATGAGACGATGAATTTACCTGGAAATAGTGGAGACTGTTGAAATGAAGCTGTAATGAAATAAGTAATACGGTACACCTGTCTGGAGGTTGACTTTTTAGCCCTGAGAAGGGTGGAAATCAGTCTGAAACTCTCCTGTCAAACTGGACCTGGGCTTCAATAGCCAGCGACTGCAAGGCAGGATGGAATATCGGACCCTAGGCCAACAGGTTCATCAGATCTGGAAAAGCCCACAGCTTCTTCTTGCCAGGCTGATGCAATCAGGATCACTGGAACGTCCACCAACTTTATCCAGAGTAACAGACAAGGAAGGAGTTGAAGTGGAGGGAGAAAACTGACCCCAGGTAGTCACCAGTGCATCCACCACAGTGGCCAGAGGATTTATGGCGAAGGATGCAAACTTGTCCAGTTTTTTAAATCTGGAAACCAAAAGATCCACATGTAGCACACCCCACCACAGACAAATTTCTGTGAACAACTGCAGAAGGGCTCATTGGCCCAGATTTAGTTAACAGCTGTGAAAATCCACCAGCAAATCTTCCACATCAGGAATGTGGACAGTGGAGATGGTCGGAATATGATGTTCTGCCCATGACAGGATTTGGTTCACTTCTTCCTGAGCAGAATGATTTATTGTCCCTCCTTGACAGTTGAAGCATGCCACCACCTTGGCATTGCCTGACTGCACCCTTACAGGGAGACCCTGAAGGCAGACAGTGTAGGCAGACCAGTGCAAGAGGGCCAGATTAATCACCCAAATTTCCAGGATGCTGTGTGGCAACCTCCACTAATGTCTGTCATCAAGACCTTCCACTTCATTGGAAGGAAAGATTTCCCTGTATCCAGCATCTGAGTGGATATCTACTATTCCACAGCCACTTTGGTCTTTGGAGTGGCATTGCCTGATCCAAGCACTCCTGACACTTGCTCTATACCGCCAGGATATTAAGCTGCAGAGTTTTGGAGTGAAAGTGTGCATAGGAGACTGCCTCAAAGGCTACTACCATATTCCCTAGCACAAACCATTTCTGTGGCATAAATACCATCTCTCCGGGAAACCCAAGCAGCAGACATCAGTTCCTGAAGAAAGGGTGCACTGGAAAGGGCTTGGAAATTTTTGGGTGGCCACCAGGACCCAAAAAAAGGGACTTGAGGGGGAAGATGATTCAGGGAGCAGCAACTTAAGGGTAGTGCGATGGATCTGCCAAGAAGCCTACTGTGGCCCTCTGCATCTGAAACAACCCTGGATCTTGAGATATCTCCTGAGTGGACTCATCTACAGATGACTCCTGATCCTTAATGGCTTCCACTACTTCCTCCGAGATCTTATCCTCCAACAAAAGGGGAGGAGGGGAAGTTGAGGGCCCATGTTTGCATCCCAGGCTACTGAGCTCTTGAGAGCTGATCTCACAATCCAGAAATGGCAGTAAATAATTCTTCCTTGGACACAAAGGAAGAGGAGGATTTTGAGATACCAGATAAGGGCTCTGTGACAGACCCAATCGGGACAGAGGCTTTTGGAGGGGACTAGGGGCTAGCCTTCTACCCACTGATTATGGTCCATGGAGGAGACTGGGGATTTTATATGTTTCTCCCAGTCAGAACACAGAAACAAGCTCAGTTCAGCCTCTGATCCCATGGAGAGAGCAGATCATTCTCTAGAGATGGACAACAACATGATGAATGCTGAGAGTGAGACTTGAATTATGTCTCTGAAAAAAAGACAATAATGCTTCACTTCTGGAGTGGATGGAAATGTGTAATATTAATCCTATACAGGTTAATGGTCAGAGGAAATATGGGGCCCTCCTGCAGACTGGGTAGCAGAAGCTCCTCCACTTGGGACAGAAATATCTATCAACAATCTCCCTCAAGAAATCTATGAACATAAATTAATTCCACTTTTTCAGACTGCTGGAAAATTGTATGAGTTTTATCTTATGATGACTTTTCTAGGGGACAGATTACACAAGTGAAAGCCAAACATCTGAAAGACACCATGTGTAATGTACTTTGTGAATCCAGGATTGGGACTTGTTGCCGGACTGTCTGGGGTGGGTTTCCTGACTAATCAAAGCAAGTCTGGGTCCCTGGCTGTTGATTAGCTTACTTTTAATTAGGTTACTGTTAGCTGTACATTAGACATACTGTTAGATGTACGGATGATATTACTGTTTAACGTTTGCATTGTTTAGGATAATGTGATCAATCTCTTATCTGATTTTGCATGGTATAAATTCTGTGTAAATTTTCAATAAAAACAGTTCCTGTTTGCACTTAAGCTAGCGTCGTCTAGTTCTTGGGTGAAATTCCCAGCTATAATACCTTGTTTTTGTGTTCCAGCGGCGAGGAAGCAGCAGAGGAGTGTTGGCCTATGCCAAAACACTAAAGCAACAACACCCCCTTTCCAAAAAATACACATTTGAGTCCTGTAATGTACAATTAAAAAAGTGGATGCTTGAAGAATGTGTGTCTACCTACGTTTCCATTTTACCTGTGTAAGGTTTGAGATGCCAAGAAGGAAACAAATGGAATCAAGGATGTTAGATTTGCCACTGCCATTAAGTCCAGTAATAGCATTGAAGAGTGGATCAAAACCATTTATTTCAGTTCTCTGAGCGTAAGACTTGAAGCCTTCTATAATGATAGATTTTATATGCATCTTCCCCCTAGAAACAAACAAGTTACAGTTTCAGTGTGGATCATAGTACTAGAAGCGTGCAAAAAAAATTTCATGCTGGCCATTTTAATAGACAATCTTCTTTACATCTATCAACAATCATGCATATGTGAGGGCCTGCCTGACTGGACACAAATTGAGTGGATTGCATTGGTAGGCCTTTAGCACATAGTTTTGGTAAATCTAAAAAACGTCAAATCAGGTGGTAACAAGAGATAAGCCCAAGCCTCCTCCAAACTCATGTCTATCTGAACGAACAAGAGGGCACACCAGCCTGTGCATTATCCCACAGTATTTATTAAAACCCATCATAAATTATACTCACAAACAAAGGAATGAAAATCATTTATCGAGCCCATTGTAGCCCAGCAGTACAGGGGTTCCCGACTGGCTGCTGCGTTTTGAAGACATCGTCCTTTGAGGCCATGAAGAAGAAAGGGATGCCTTCGAAATGCATCAGACAGTTGGGATCCTGGTGCGGCCCACCCTGTACTCTGGAGACTGACGAGTCTAGGACTACTGGGCTACAGACGAGTGGCTCGATAAGTGCTTTAGCCCACTGCCAGCTGACATCACTCAGCCAGTCCAGGCCGGTGAAAGATCGCCACCAAATATTCGGGGTCCGCCAAGGAGCCTGGACCAGCACCTGGCTCAGCCTCTCACTGATCCGCTGAGATCCTGAGCCAGATGCTCCCACCCCCTCCACAGCTCAGTGCTCCAGTGACCCCTGGGGGAGGGGGGGTAGGGGCAGAGCAGACAGCGGTGACTGCTTTCTGCTCAGAGCACCAGGGAGAACTGAGCAATCAGCAGTGTCCAATTGCTCACTTCTCACCCTTAAAGCTGGTGTGGAACAGATGCAGCAACATCCCCTGCTCGCTGTCACAACAGAAGATACATGTAACATGTTACAAAAGGTAAACTTATCCTTTAAAGTGGTTCTAAAGGCTGGACTTGTTTTTACCACCCAAAAAGGGAAGTTCTGCTTTAAGCCTTTGTCCCCCGCTCCCCTTTAAGTATTTGCACCTTTGGGTAGCGGTACCTGAATTTGACAGGTACCCGCTCCCACTTCTGCTGCGATCGCCTAGGCGATCGTAAGCGGAAGTTGTCCTCCCCCTCTCTCCCCGTAGTCTTCTGGGACACGTGACAGGTCCCAGAAGACTACGGGGCCATTCACAAAGCCAGCACTTCTCGCGCATGTGCATTGGGCATCCCGCTGTGAAGCCGCAAGCTGTCACAGCCGGGTGCCCACACTGAAGATGCCGGCACCAGGGAGAGGAGACGACCGGAGAAACCAGCAATGGACGGAGGGACAGGTAAGTGGCTGTATTTTAAAAGTCAGCAGCTACAGTTTTTGTAGCTGCTGACTTTTTTTTTTTTTTTTTTTTTTAAGGTGGAACTCCCCTTTAGTGCACTCCCTGCATTAAGGTAATAAATGTCCTTGTATTTGTGTCACCCCCTCACATTCTCTTGTACTTACTCGAACCAGTGCTGTGCCCATCTGCAGCAGCTCTCTCCTCTTCCTCTACTCACAGAGGCAGCAGCGGGAGCCATTGGCTCCTGCTGCTGTCAATCAAATTCGGTGCGTAGAGGGGGAGGGCTGGACTACGTCAATAGACTCACACAGCCCAGCTCAAGAGTGAGTTCTCAGGTGTGCCCCCATAGGAAGCGGATCCTATTGGGGCACACTGAGAAGAGGAGCGGAGAGTAGGTAAGTTTAGCATGTTCGTGGGTGTGTGTTTTTTTTCCTTTTTATTAAATTTAAGCTCAACAATCACTTTAACCACTTGCCACCTGCCCCCAGTACATTTACTGCGGGTGGATCACAGATACAGGCACGTCGCTGCACACTGGCGCAATCCTGTGGACACAGCGGATCACGGTGCTCAGTACCTGGCTGAGGAATCATGTGATCGCTATGACCAAACATAGCGATCACATGATAACATGTAAGCAAAACTGTCACAAACAGCTTTCATTTATGACACTTTGCTTACTATTGTGATGCTGTTCACAATAGGAAGTTGCTCCAAAGTGGCTGAAGGGGATCAGCAGCACAGGATGAAACCAGTAATTGTTTATAACCTTTATTAAACTATATGTTATTCGGGTGGAATTCCCAGCCATGTCAGTCTACAAGAGTCAGAACACTGCCACGCTCACCAGCACGTAATAGGTTAACAGTAAGCACTGTGTGGGTTCAGCTGGTGACCATGTTCCCTATTACACCCAAGCCAGCGTGCCCATGCTATAGACAACACACACGCAATGCAAGCCATACTCACACAAGAAGTCCTCAAATCTCCACTTTCAAGCTGAGCGCTGTTTTGGCGCCGGGGAATTAGGTACTAGACGTTGTAAAGACACTTGAGGGCGCCACTATTACGCCTGACCGATTTGTCAGGGAACAAAAGTTAACAATGCAAAATACCCTATCAGCGAACTGATGTACTTCAATTACCGTGGACACATTTAGTTTTGAACACCACAGCCTTTGTCTTTCTCGAATAATAATAGAAATAATTTAGTCACTTCGTACGGGCATTACTAAAGACAGACTGAAAGGAGCCGCATACTCAAAGAAGACCCAGGAATGGGCGGGCGCGCAATTTGAATCCCAAGCTTGCTTCTCTATTCAGTATCCTGCTGCCGGAAACACAGTCGTTGCTGTCACGTGAAAGTTTGCTTCCGACATTTTGAAAAAGGGCAATGATTTTTTTTTCTCACCCGTGCTAGAAAATACAGTTAACGTATTTAATTTGAGTTTCTGTGCTGCGGTTTTACTTGCCTAAGTATACTGAAAAGATAAATTGGCTCGTTCATTGAACTAAATTACGATTGTCCGTGAACAATGACATCATACAATAAATACTTTCACTTACCAACATATTGGGATGATTGGATTATTGGCTGCAATGCTCAACACTCTCATTAGGTGTCAGTATATTTTTTACACTTCTGCAGTGCTTGATACTATGGTGCAAGTAGTAGTGGCTAATGTTTAACTCTTCACTTACTGATATATGTGCAGCTGGAAAATGGCATCATAGTAAATTATACAGAAATAATGGAAACATTACTCAATATATTAATAGGAATAGATTTATTGATTTTATACAGTACGTGTACGTGAAAAGCACTACATTTTGTAATGTACAGTGCTGAGCGAACTATTGGCGCTTTATGAATACTGTATAATAATAATAATTTTGAACTGTTTTATCAGGAACCTGGGAAATTATGTTTAACCACTTGCCTACCAGGCACTTATACCCCCTTCCTTACCAGGCCAGCTTTCAGCGCTGTCGCACTTTGAATGACAATTGCACGGTCATGCAATATTGTACCCATATGTAATTTTTATCATGGGCATTGATAGGCGGCACTGATAGGCAGCACTAATGAGGTGGCACGGATAGGCGGCACTGATGAGCTGGCACTGATAGGCGGCACTGACTGGCAGCACTGCTGGTCACTTACTGGCGGCACTGCTGATTGGCACTGACTGGCGGCACTGCTGGGCATAGGTGGGTGGCCTCTGACAGCGTGAGGAAAGTGCAGCCGAGATCTGGCAATTGCACTTCCCAGTGATCAGTGTGTCATTGGACACGGCTGATCACATGGTAAAATGCCGCTGTGATTGGCCTTTTACCACATCACGTGATCAGCTGTGTCCGTAGGGGAAAATGTCACCAGCATACCGAGGATCACCAATATGAGTCCAAAAGTTTTAATGAATGATCACATAGTTACAGCAAGGCAACGTTTCGGAGTCTCACAGGACCCCTTCATCAGGCATGTAACTATGTGATCGTTCATTAAAACGTTTGGACCCATATTGGTGATCCTCAGTGTGCTGGTGACATTTTCCCTTGCTGATTCTGTTCGCTGCAGCACCCACTTATACACACAGCCATTTTTAACGCAGGAGCATGTGCGTTTGGATTGTACACTTGCAGCTGTGTCCGTAGGACACAGCGATCATGGAGATCGCCAGGGGGCACGCAGGAGAGCGCGTTCTGGGAGGCCGTCATATTATGGCCTCCCAGGACTGGCTGGCCGCAGTGCAGCCATCATTCGGCTACCTGCGGTCGGAAATTGGTTAAAAAATTAAGATTAAAAATTACAAATGCCAAGGAAAGAATGTATGCATTTCTGACAACAATGTGGTTATTATTGATCTGCATGGGGGTTATGGATGGAATATAATGGTTACACATCCCATACAAAATACATTTCACCATTTTAGATAGAAATATGGGTAAAATTACTTTTATATAGGGGGATTATGGAGGGGGGAATATTATGGTGACACTTAACCTATTTCGGATAAGCAAATGAATATAGTTATTTTTCTACATGGGGATTATGGGTACATTTTTGTGTATACACATGCCAAGGATCATATTTGGTCTATTTCTGAAAAGATTATGGGTATAGTTATTTTTGTACATGGGGATTATGGGTGGAATATCATAGTTAAACATGCCTAGGAACACATTTGACCCCTTTCTGATAAGAATATGAAAATAGCTTTTTTACTACATGGGGATTATGGGTGGATTATTGTGAATACACATGCCAAAGACCATATTTGACCAATTTCTGAAATAATTATGGGTATAATTATTTTTCTACATTGAAATATGGGTGGAATATCATGGTTAAACATGCCTAGGAACACATTTGACTTGTTTCTGATAAGCATATGAGAATAGCTATTTTCTACATGGGGATTATGGGTGGAATATTGTTTTTTTAACATGCCTAGGAACACATTTGACCCCTTTCTGATACAAATATGAGAATAGTTATTTTTCTACATTAGGATTATGGGTGTATTATTGTGGATACACATGCCAAGAACCATATTTTACCTATTTCTAAACAGATTATGGGTATAGTTTTTTTTTACATGAAGATTATGGGTGGAATATCATGGTTAAACATGCCTAGGAACATATTTGATTTGTTTCTGGTAAGAATATGAGAAAAGCTATTTTTCTACAGGGGGATTATGGGTGTAATATTGTTTTTTTTTAACATGTCTAGGAACACATTTGACTCCTTTCTCATAAGAATATGAGAATAGCGATTTTTGTATATGGAATTATGGGTGTATTATTGTGGATACACATGACAAGAACCATATTTGACCTATTTCTGAAAAGATTATGGGCATAATTATTTTTCTACATGGGGATTATGGGTGCAATATCATGGTTAAACATACCTAGGAACACATTTGACCTGTTTATGATAATAGTATTAGAATAGTTAGTTTTCTACATGGGATTATGGGTGGATGATTGTGGATACACATGGCAAGGACCATATTTGACCAGTTTCCCATAACAATATGGGTATAATTATTTTCTAGGTAGCGAAGAGAAACAGCAGCGCCACTCTAAGTGTAGAACATTAAAATCAGGCAAATTTAATGGTAAAATTGCATTCACATAGGTGTCCTTTTATGAAACAGATCAGCGGCGATCCTGAGGATCGTTGCTGATCTCCGATCATTAGTGGTTTAGGAAACAGAGATGATCAGCGGAGAACATGTTCTCTGCTGATCATCTCAGCACACAGATGGCCAGTATATGAAGGAGCGATGTCAGCCCTTCACTGCCAATCTGTTTTCTCCCTTCAGATTCTCCAGCCCAGAGCTGGAGAATCTGAGGAACCGCAAATTAGCGCTGCTTAGTAAACGGTGTTTGACTGATCTCTTACTGTAATCTCGCGAGATTATAGTAAAAGCAGCCATTTTCCAGCGTTTGTATATTGTTCTCCCTTCATTCGGAGAACTGATTTACACCGCTTCATAAAAAGGCATTCACTGGAGAACTGTGTTCTCCTGAGAATGCCAGAGAACTGAGCAGCGGTCATTTACCAATGCATGATAAAAGGACACCATAGGTAGGTAACAGGTAGGCATGTCAAGTGATGGAGGTCCAGTGGGAGCATTTGACCTGTTTCTGATAAGAATATGAGAATAATTATTTTTCTACATGGGGATTACGGGTGGATTTTGTGAATAAACATGCCAAGGACCATATTTGACCTATTTGGCTTTTTGCTTCTCCACTTTTTTGTGTCATACAAATACAAACAAAAGAAATAAACATGAGAATGCCTAAACATTTGTGTTTGCAATGATTTTCTTGGCGAAGTGGTGCTATAGCTGACAGAAATGCAGGGGTGCCAATATTTTTGGCCATGACTGTATATTACGTGGGATCTGTAACCATGATAATCTACCCATAATCCCCACATAAAAATAATATTTATATTCCACTTTTAGGTGATCCCTGAAAAACCTTTTTTTTTTCAGAGAAGCCTATTCTTCCTCCATCTAACAACTGTATGTTTATTTTCTGCATCAGCTGATCCCCGCCAATACCTTTTGTGTCACTTGTCTGTCCCTTTTAGATTATAAGTAGAGATGAGCGAATCGAAGTAGGCGAAGTGGAATTCGAGTCGAATATTGGAAAATTTTCCGATTCGCGCCGAATCCGAAAATAGCTTACTTTCCTAAAATGGCGGCGGACATGTGCGGCGACGGAGCGGGGATGTCTGGGAAGGAGCGCAGACAAGGCGCGCTGACCCATAATGCATTCCTTAATGACATGTGATCGCATTAGCCAATCAGCAGCCAGGCAGCCAGCACTGTGTAATGGTCGAGCTATAAATAGCGGCCATTTTAGAATTCTTCATTTGCCTCCAGTCATTCAAGAGAGGCAGACCGCTCTGTATTAGGGACAGAGTTAGGGCCACAGAAACGTTACTTGGGGACAGAGAAACGTTACTTAGGGACAGAGAAGCATTACTCAGGGACACAGAATTGTTAATGAGGGCCACAGAATTGTTACTTAGGGCCAAAGAAACGCTAGTTAGGGCCACAGAATTGTTACTCAGGGACAGACAGAATTGTTACTGAGTGCCAGAGAATTGTTACTTAGGGCCACAGAATTGTTACTCAGGGACAGACACAGAATTGTTACTGAGGGCCACAGAACTGTTACTTAGGGCCACAGAAACGTTATTAGGGCCACAGAATTGTTACTCAGGGACAGACAGAATTGTTACTGAGTGCCAGAGAATTGTTACTTAGGGCCACAGAAACGTTAGTTAGGGCCACATAATTGTTACTCAGGGACAGACAGAATTGTTACTGAGTGCCAGAGAATTGTTACTTAGGGCCACAGAAACGTTAGTTAGGGCCACAGAATTGTTACTCAGGGACAGACACAGAATTGTTACTGAGGGCCACAGAATTGTTACTTAGGGCCACAGAAACGTTACTCAGGGACACAGAATTGTTACTGAGGGCCACAGAACTGTTACTTAGGGCCACAGAAACGTTATTAGGGCCACAGAATTGTTACTCAGGGACAGACAGAATTGTTACTGAGTGCCAGAGAATTCTTACTTAGGGCCACAGAAACGTTAGTTAGGGCCACAGAATTGTTACTCAGGGACAGACACAGAATTGTTACTGAGGGCCACAGAACTGTTACTTAGGGCCACAGAAACGTTAGTTAGGGCCACAGAATTGTTACTCAGGGACAGACACAGAATTGTTACTGAGGGCCACAGAATTGTTACTTAGGGCCACAGAATTGTTACTCAGGGACAGACAGAATTGTTACTGAGTGCCAGAGAATTGTTACTTAGGGCCACAGAAACGTTAGTTAGGGCCACAGAATTGTTACTCAGGGACAGACAGAATTGTTACTGAGTGCCAAAGAATTGTTACTTAGGGCCACAGAAACGTTAGTTAGGGCCACAGAATTGTTACTCAGGGACAGACACAGAATTGTTACTGAGGGCCACAGAATTGTTACTTAGGGCCACAGAAACGTTACTCAGGGACACAGAATTGTTACTGAGGGCCACAGAACTGTTACTTAGGGCCACAGAAACGTTAGTTAGGGCCACAGAATTGTTACTCAGGGACAGACACAGAATTGTTACTGAGGGCCACAGAATTGTTACTTAGGGCCACAGAAACGTTACTCAAGGACACAGAATTGTTACTGAGGGCCACAGAACCGTTACTTAGGGCCACAGAATTGTTACTCAGGGACAGACACAGAATTGTTACTCAGGGACACAGAATTGTTACTGAGGGCCACAGAACCGTTACTTAGGGCCACAGAAACGTTACTCAGGGACACAGAATTGTTACTGAGGGCCACATAACCGTTACTTAGGGCCACATAATTGTTACTCAGGGAAAGACACAGAATTGTTACTGAGGGACACAGAATTGTTACTGAGGGCCACAACCGTTACTTAGGGCCACAGAATTGTTACTCAGGGACACAGAATTGTTACTGAGGGCCACAGAACCGTTACTTAGGGCCACAGAATTGTTACTCAGGGACACAGAATTGTTACTGAGGGCCACAGAACCGTTACTTAGGGCCACAGAATTGTTACTCAGGGACAGACACAGAGTTGTTACTGAGGGACACAGAATTGTTACTGAGGGCCACAGAAACGTTAATCAGGGACACAGAATTGTTACTGAGGGCCACAGAACCGTTACTTAGGGCCACAGAATTGTTACTCAGGGACAGACACAGAATTGTTACTGAGGGACACAGAATTGTTACTGAGGGCCACAGAACCGTTACTTAGGGCCACAGAAACGTTAATCAGGGACACAGAATTGTTACTGAGGGCCACAGAACCGTTACTTAGGGCCACATAAACGTTAATCAGGGACACAGAATTGTTACTGAGGGCCTCAGAACCGTTACTTAGGGCCACAGAATTGTTACTCACGGACAGACACAGAATTGTTTCTTGAGGGACACAGAATTGTTACTGAGGGCCACAGAACCGTTACTTAGGGCCACAGAAACGTTAATCAGGGACACAGAATTGTTACTGAGGGCCACAGAACCGTTACCTAGGGCCACGTAAACGTTAATCAGGGACAGACACAGAATTGTTACTGAGGGACACAGAATTGTTACTGAGGGACACGGAATTGTTACTGAGGGCCACAGAACCGTTACTTAGGGCCACAGAATTGTTACTTAGGGACACAGAATTGTTACTGAGGGCCACAGAACCGTTACTTAGGGCCACAGAATTGTTACTTAGGGACACAGAATTGTTACTGAGGGCCACAGAACCGTTACTTAGGGCCACAGAATTGTTACTTAGGGACACAGAATTGTTACTGAGGGCCACAGAACTGTTACTTAGGGCCACAGAATTGTTACTCGGACAGACACAGAATTGTTACTCAGGGACACAGAATTGTTACTGAGGGCCACAGAACCGTTACTTAGGGCCACATAATTGTTACTCAGGGACACAGAATTGTTACTGAGGGCCACAGAACTGTTACTGAGGGCCACAGAACTGTTACTTAGGGCCACAGAATTGTTACTCGGACAGACACAGAATTGTTACTCAGGGACACAGAATTGTTACTGAGGGCCACAGAACCGTTACTTAGGGCCACAGAATCGTTACTCAGGGACACAGAATTGTTACTGAGCGCCACAGAACTGTTACTTAGGGCCACAGAATTGTTACTCAGGGACACAGAATTGTTACTGAGGGCCACAGAACTGTTACTTAGGGCCACAGAATTGTTACTCGGACAGACACAGAATTGTTACTCAGGGACACAGAATTGTTACTGAGGGCCACAGAACCGTTACTTAGGGCCACATAAACGTTAATCAGGGACACAGAATTGTTACTGAGGGCCACAGAACCATTACTTAGGGCCACATAATTGTTACTCAGGGACAGACACAGAATTGTTACTGAGGGACACAGAATTGTTACTGAGGGCCACAGAACCGTTACTTAGGGCCACAGAATTGTTACTCAGGGACAGACACAGAATTGTTACTCAGGGACACAGAATTGTTACTCAGGGACACAGAATCGTTGAATTAAAGAGTATGTCAGACAACATGCAGAGGAGTGGCAGAGGAGGCAATGTTTTAGGAGCGAGCAGACGTGGCAGCAGAGGAAGGGGTCGAGGCAGCACTATTCGCAGCCAGAGGCCAGTGCTCCCGGTGTCATCCAGCGGTCGTGTCTCCACCGACAACCCTGCCGTCGTCGATTGGTTGGCTCGGTCGTCTTCCTCTTCCCAGGTCACCTCTGACACCTACAGCCAACGGTCGGTGGGTACGTCAGACACAACCGTTAGTTGGCATGGCCCGGGACCAAGCCCACTGAAATCACGTGTCCTCTACCTGCCCCTGTCCTTTGGTGTTCCCTCACCAAGCAAAGTATCGCATGCTGTGGGCTCAGCCCCACTGTACAGTGAGGAAGAGCTAACAGAGGGCGGTCAGGAACGGGGGGAGACATCCGCCTTTTCAGCAGCCAGGCGAAGAAGTAGTGGCGAGGAGAGTGGCTCGGTAGCCGGTCTAGAGACAGGTCTGTCTCCTGACCCACACGCAGCCGAGGGGGCTAGTAGTGAGGCGGAGACCCTACTTGATGATGAGGAGGTTGATCGCACTTGGCAGCCTCGTCGTCATCAGGCAATTTCTTCTGCATCATCAGGAGAAGAGGGTGGCAGCTTGGCAGCGAGCAAAACAGTCGGTGGGTTGCCCAGGAGACAGCAGCAGGGTTGCAGCAGTGTCAGTGGAGCCAAACGGCCACGGAGTAGAGCACCAGCTCCACTGCAGCCTACCACCACGGCCAGTAGTGGTGCCGGTGTGCACGGAGGAAGCAGCAGTCAGCCAGTGAGGAGTATCGGGGGCAAAGTTTCCTACTCGGCAGTGTGGCAATTTTTTGTCAAGCCGCCCGAGGAAGTAAACGTAGCCGTATGTCGACTATGTGGCCAGAAAGTCAAGCGTGGCCAGGGGGCCCATGTTGGGACTACAGCGTTGCGGCAGCATATGCAGCGTCGCCATTTGGTGGCCTGGGAAAACCGTGATAAAGATTCGGCGGTTCTGCCCGCCCCAGCCCCCGCTCCATCACCTGCTCCGTTACTTGCTCCGTCACCCGACGTCAATCGCCCTCCATCAGCCAGTCAAGGCTCCAACACCTCTGCTGAGGGGAGTTGTCGCTCGTTGGCATCTTCCGCTCGTTCAGATGCTCCTTCTCCTGCTACTCCTCTTCACGGATTCCGTCAGCAGTCTTTCTTGGAATCCGTTTCCAAGAGACAACAGTTTGCGAGCACGCACCCGACGGTGCAAAAGCTGAACGTCCTCCTGTCCAAGTTGCTGGTGCTGCAGTCCCTCCCTTTCCAAGTGGTGGACTCAGCACCTTTCCGAGAAATGATGGCTTGTGCCGCGCCGCGGTGGAGAGTGCCAAGCCGTCATTTCTTTGCCAAAAAGGCAGTGCCAGCCCTGCATTCACATGTAGAAGAGATGGTGGGCCAGTCTTTGAGCATGTCGGTCTCTGCCAAAGTGCACGGCAGCGCCGACGTGTGGAGCTGTAACTACGGTCAGGGACAGTACATGTCATTTACGGCCCACTGGGTGAACGTGGTGCCGTCACAGCCGCACCAGCAACTTGGACAGGTCACGCCGCTTTTGCCTCCACGTTTGCACATCCTTGGTCCACAAAAGATGTCCGCCTCTACCACCTCTTCTTCCGCCGTGTCCTCAGCCGCCACCCCCGTGCCAAGTCCCATTACCCGACCGGCATATCACATGTGCAGGGCGCAACGGTGTCACGCTGTGCTGCACCTGGTATGCCTTGGCGAACGTAGTCACACAGGGGAGGAACTTCTCAGTGTAATGAACAGAGAAATCGACAGATGGCTGTCTCCGCGCAAACTCAAAATCGGAACCATGTTGACCGACAACGGAAAGAACATGGTGTCTGCTCTGCGTCAAGGAAGGTTGTGCCATGCGCCATGCATGGCTCACGTGTTCAATCTGGTTGTCAAGCGGTTCCTAAAATCCACCATCCCACTGCAAGACATCCTTAAAATGTCACGTAAACTTTGCATGCATTTCAGCCATTCCTACACCGCAAAGCACACCCTCCTTGAGCTGCAGCGGCAGAACGGAATTGCACAGCATCGCCTGATCTGCGACGTTGCAACAAGGTGGATTTCAACCCTACACATGTTAGACCGCCTTTACGAACAGCGAAAGGCCATCACCGATTTCCTGATGTTACAAGCGGATAAAGGTACTCCCCTGTGTAACTTTGATGTCAGCCATTGGCAGCTCATGCGTGACACCTGCCGCTTGCTCAGGCCCTTTGAGGAGGCCACGCTATTCGTGAGTCGGCAGGACTATGGGATGAACGACGTCATTCCTCTGTTGCACGTCCTGGAACAAATGCTGTTAACAATGGCTGGTCAGGGTGCGGTAGACGTGGCGCACAGATCTCAACGCCACATGACCCCTGTGGGGGCAGGACAGGAAGAAGAGGAGGAGGTAGAGGAGGACATTTGTGCTCAGGAATTATTGAGTGAAATGGGTGGTTTTTCCACTCAGCGGACAGGAGTGGAGGAGCAGGAGCATCTGGTAGAGGAGGAGGAGGAGGAGACAGAGGACCCAGACGCACCGTGGCAGTATGCTGTGGAGATGGAGGCAGGGAGTCCCTCGCATTCCTTGGCACAAATGGCCCATAGCATGCTCGGTTGCTTGCGTAGCGACAGCCGAATAATAACCATCAGACAGAGGGATGACTTTTGGCTGTCCACCTTGTTGGACCCTCGCTACCGTTCAAAAATGGTGGCCTTTTTCACACCTGCTGAGAGGGAGGCCAAAATAACGTACTATAAAAACCACCTATGTAGTCAGTTGGTCTCTGCCTTTGTGCGCCAACGTCCATCCTCAGACACTGTGGGCCCTGTGCGCTCGCGTTCCGCTGCCATGGCAGCAGGGGAGGGGTGGGGTGGTAGGAGCAGTGGCAGCTCCACCAGCAGCGGCTGCCTCAGTCTGCAGTCGATGATGAGTAGCTTTCTTCACCAGCGCAGTGAGGAAACTACTAACCAGCCGCAGCAGCAGCAGCAGCAGCATCAGGTGGACCTGGAGCAGGACCTCAAACAACAGGCTTGGGCCTACTTGGACAGCACCCTGCCAACCGAGGTAGACAATCCCCTTGACTACTGGGCAACGAAACTTGACCTTTGGCCCCAACTAGCTGAATTTGCCCTTGAAAGGCTGTCATGCCCGGCCAGTAGCGTGGCATCGGAGCGCGTGTTTAGTGCGGCAGGAGGTATTGTAACTCCGCGGAGGACACGACTGTCCACCCAAAGTGTGGAGAGACTCACGTTTGTGAAAATGAATCAGGCGTGGATTAGTCTGGATTTCAAACCACCAGTTCCTGACACAACTGACTAAATCCGCCATGAATCATGCCTCAAACATGTGCCACTTTCAGGTCTCCTCACACACTGCTGGTGTGTTCCATTTTTTGTCATAGGGTGCTGGCAGATTACGGGCCTCCCATAGCTGCTGCCAGGCCCCTAATCTGCCATGGGCCCCTATACCGCCTCCTCATGCTGCTGCCAGGTCCACAGTCTCTTATGCCATGTGCCACTTTCAGGTCTCCTCACACTGCTGGTGTGTTCAATTTTTTGACATAGGGTGCTGGCAGATTACGGGCCTCCCATAGCTGCTGCCAGGCCCCTAATCTGCCATGGGCCCCTATATACCGCCTCCTCATGCTGCTGCCAGGTCCAGAGTCTCTCATGGGTCCCTGTACGGCCTCCCATTGCTGCTGTCTCCATCGCCACACTCTGCCATGTGCCACTTTCAGGTCTCCTCACACACTGCTGGTGTGTTGAATTTTTTGACATAGGGTGCTGGCAGATTACGGGCCTCCTATAGCTGCTGCCAGGCCCCTAATCTGCCATAGGCCCCTATATACCGCCTCCTCATGCTGCTGCCAGGTCCAGAGTCTCTCATGGGTCCCTGTACGGCCTCCCATTGCTGCTGTCTCCATCGCCACACTCTGCCATGTGCCACTTTCAGGTCTCCTCACACACTGCTGGTGTGTTGAATTTTTTGACATAGGGTGCTGGCAGATTACGGGCCTCCTATAGCTGCTGCCAGGCCCCTAATCTGCCATAGGCCCCTATATACCGCCTCCTCATGCTGCTGCCAGGTCCAGAGTCTCTCATGGGTCCCTGTACGGCCTCCCATTGCTGCTGTCTCCATCGCCACACTCTGCAATGTGCCACTTTCAGGTCTCCTCACACTGCTGGTGTGTTCCATTTTTTGTCATAGGGTGCTGGCAGATTACGGGCCTCCCATAGCTGCTGCCAGGCCCCTAATCTGCCATGGGCCCCTATACCGCCTCCTCATGCTGCTGCCAGGTCCAGAGTGTCTCATGGGTCCCTGTACGGCCTCCCATTGCTGCTGTCTCCATCGCCACACTCTGCCATGTGCCACTTTCAGGTCTCCTCACACTGCTGGTGGGTTCCATTTTTTGTCATAGGGTGCTGGCAGATTACGGGCCTCCCATAGCTGCTGCCAGGCCCCTAATCTGCCATGGGCCCCCGTACCGACTCCTCATGCTGCTGCCAGGCCCGTAATCTGTCATGGGCCCCTGTTGTCGCTTGTTGGCATATTCCGCTCGTTCAGATGCTCCTTCTCCTGCTACTCCTCTTCACGGATTCCGTCAGCAGTCTTTCTTGGAATCCGTTTCCAAGAGACAACAGTTTGCGAGCACGCACCCGACGGTGCAGAAGCTGAACGTCCTCCTGTCCAAGTTGCTGCTGCCAGGCTCGTAATCTGTCATGCGCCCCTGTACCGCCTCCTCATGCTGCTGCCAGGTCCAGAGTGTGTCATGGGCCCCCGTACCGACTCCTCATGCTGCTGCCAGGCCCGTAATCTGTCATGGGCCCCTGTACCGCCTCCCCATGCTGCTGCCAGGTCCAGAGTGTGTCATGGGTCCCTGTACGGCCTCCCATTGCTGCTGCCAGGTCCGTAATCTGCCATGGGCCCCCGTACCGACTCCTCATGCTGCTGCCAGGCCCGTAATCTGTCATGGGCCCCTGTACCGCCTCCTCATGCTGCTGCCAGGTCCAGAGTGTGTCATGGGTCCCTGTACGGCCTCCCATTGCTGCTGTCTCTATCGCCACACTCTGCCATGTGCCACTTTCAGGTCTCCTCACACTGCTGGTGGTTTCCATTTTTGTCATAGGGTGCTGTATGGCCTCCCATTGCTGCTGCCTCCACCGCCACACTGTGGCTCCACACTCTGGTTTTGGCACCGTGACTGCCCAAATGAGTGAAGTGTGCGGTGATTCTAAGATCGACGGCACTCATCTGCATGTCATACTGACTGACAGTATTATTTCTCTTCCCCAGCAGACTCCAAGGGCATTTAAATTAAAGGTACAGTGTTCTGCACTAATATTAAGTCTCTCTGAAGCCTAGAAACACCCTTTTTTAAGTTAAATTCACAGCGAATATATTCGACTCGAATCCAAATTTTTCCACGAATTCGCCGAATCAGTCGAATCGAATTTTTGAATACTTCGCTCATCTCTAATTATAAGCTTTAATGAGCAGGGCCCTCTGATTCTTCCTGTATTGAATTGTATTTCCAACTGTACTGTCTGCCCTCATATTGTAAAATACTGTGCAAACTGTTAGCGCAATATAAAACCTGTATAATAATAATTCCCGTATTCCTATAAGAAACAGGTTACATATTTTATGCTGGATGTGTACCCATGATATTGCCCCCATAATCCCCATAAATAAAGTAATTTTAATCATAATCTTATCTAAAAAGGTAAAATGTATTATGTGGGATGTGTAAACATGATATTCAACCTATTATCCCCATGTGGAAAAATAATTATGCATGTTCTTATCAGAAATAGGTTAAATTATAGTTTTTGGCATGTGTATCCACAATAATGCACTCATAATCCTCATGTAGAAAAATAACTATACCCATAATAATTTAAAAAATAGGTCAAATATGGTCCACAGCATGTGTATTCACAAAAATCTACCCATAATCCACATGTAAAAAAATAACTATTCTCATATTCTTATCAGAAACAAGTCAAATGTGTTGCTAGGCATGTTTACCATGATGTTCCACCCATAATCCCCATGTAGAAAAATAAAAAGTGTTATATTCATATCAGAAACAGGTCAAATGTGTTCCTAGGAATTTCTAATCATGATATTCCACCCATGTTCTGCATGTAGAAAAATAACTATACCCATATTGTTATGGGAAACTGGTCAAATATGGTCCTTGGCATGTGTATCCACAATCATCCACCCATACCCCCTTGTAGAAAAACAACTATACCCATATTCTTATGAGAAACAGGTTAAAAATGGTTATTGGCATGTGAATACACAATAATGCACCCATAATCTCCAAATAGAAAAATAACCATTCTCTTATTATTACCAGAAATAAGTCAAATGTGTTCCTAGGCATGTTAAACCACAATAATATACCCATAATCCCCATATAGAAAAACAACTATTCTCATATTCTTATCAGAAATCGGTCAAATGTGTTACTAGACATGTTTAACCATGATATTCCATCCATAATCCCCATGTACTAAAATATATGTACCCATATTCTTATCAGAAAGGGGTCAAATGTGCTCCTAGGCATGTTTAACCATGATATTCCACCTATAATACCCATATTGAAAAATAACTATACACATATTGTTATCAGAAATGGGTCAAATATGGTCCTTGGCATGTGTATCCACAATATTCCACCTATAATCCCCATGTAGAAAAATAGCTATTCTCATCAGAAAAAAAGTCAAATGTGTTCCTAGGCATGTTTAACCATTATATTCCACCCATAATCCCCATGTATAAAAAAAACAATACCCATAATCATTTCAGAAATAGGTCAAATATGATCCTTGGCATGTGTTTCCACAATATTCCACCCATAATCCCATAACAGAAAAATAACTATTCTCATATTTGTATTAGCAAAAGGTAAAATATATTCCTCGGCATGTGCATGCACAATCATCCACCCATTATCCCCATGTAGAAAAATAGCTATTCTCATATCCTTATCAGAAAAAAAGTCAAATGTGTTCCTAGGCGTTTAACCATTATATTCCACCTATAATCTCCATATATAAAAATAACTATACCCATTTTCTTAGGAGAAACAGGTCAAATATGGTAATTGGCATGTGTATCTGCAATCATCCACCCATAATCCCCATGTAGAAAAATAACTATTCTCATATTATTATCAGAAAAGGATCAAATGTGTTCCTGGGCATGTTTAACCAGTTGCCTCCCGGCCTATAGCCAGATGGTGGCCGGGCGAACAGCTCATCCCTCCGGGTGGATGCCATATGGCGTCCTTTCCGGAATGCGCGTTGTGCATGCTGCAGGTCCGCACTGTGGCGAGATCTGTCACCGGCCATGTACCTGGGACACGGCCGATGACAGATCTGTGTACCAGCCCCGTTACCAGTACCATGTCACCCGCTGTGACCAATCACAGCAGGTCACATGACAGTTGTATACAATGGATGGCTTCCTTTCATGCCATCCATTGTATACAAGTGTGTCTAGCTGTGAATGGTCACAGCGATCACTTGCACAAGCTGGGCCAATCACAAAAAAAAACTCTGAATTAATCAATTTTATTCAGGTAAATGCTTGCTTATAGCAAAGTAATTCTTTGCTATAAGCAAATTGTGTAAAAAAAAAAAATACTGATCACTTCCCCAAAGTAGTACAATGTTACTATGGTAACATTATACTACTTTGGTCATAGTGCAATATGAAAAAAATCTTATAAAAAGAAAAAATGTAATAAAAAATTTAAAATACTAAAAAAAGTAAAAAGAAATTGAAAAAAATATATAATTTTTTTTTCCATACTGTCACCAGTCAGTGTCCCTGAGCACCACCATGCCAGTTATATGATGATGCTGTACTGCACTGGTGACAGTATGTAAAAAAAAAAAAAATAGTGAAAATAATTTTTTTAATTTCTTCATTTTCCGAGAAATTCTGACAAAAAAAGTACAACTTCAAAAAACTTGCCTCGCCTGTTATGAAATACCTCGGACTATCTATTTTGCAAAAAAGGGGTCATTTGGGGGATATCTGTACTGTTCTGACATTCAAGAAATTAGATTGGCCGTCAGTACTTCAGGATTGATCAATTTTCAGATATATCCCATAGTTTGTGAACTCTATAACTTTCCTACAGACTAAATAATAAATACTAATTTGGGTTATTTTCACCAAAGACATGTAGCAGAATACATCTTGGCCAAAATTTATGAAGAACAATTATTTATTTGCAAACTTTATAACAGAAACAAAGAAAAACGTGGGTTTTTTATCAAAAAACCCCAGTGGTTATTGAATACCACCAAGTTCTAGTTGTGTGAAGAAAATTATAAAATTTTAGTTTGGGTACAGTGCTGTATGACCGCGCAATTGTCAAAGTGTGACAGCTCTGAAACCTGAAAATTGGCCTGGGCAGGAAGGGGGTAAAAGTGCTCTGTATGGAAGTGGTTAAGCATGATATTCCACTCATAATCTCCATGTATAAAAATAACTATACCTATAATTATTTCAGAAATAGGTCAAATATGGGCCTTTGCATGTGTATCCACAATAATCCACCCATAATACCCATGTAGAAAAATAGCCATTCTCATATTCTTTTCAGAAAGAGGTCAAATGTGTTCCTAGGTATGTTAAAAAACAATATTTCACCCATATTCCCCATGTAGAAAAATAGCTATTCTGATATTCTTATGAGAAACAAGTCATATGTGTTCCTAGGCATGTTTAACCATGATATTCCACCCATATTACCCATGTAGAAAAATAACTATACCTATAATTATTTCAGAAATTGGTCAAATATGGTCTTTGGCAAATGTATTCACAATAATCCACCCTTAATTATATGTATTTGTTTATCTGAAATAGGTTAAGCGTCAACATAATATTCCCCCCTATAATTCCCATATATAAAAGTAATTTTACCCATACTTTTATCTAAAATGGTGAAATGTATTTTGTATGGGATGTGTAACCATTATATTCCATACATACCCCCATGCAGATCAATAATAACCACATTTTTGTCAGAAATGCATTAATTTTTTTCTTGGCATTTGTAATTTTTAATCTTCATTTTTTAAACATAATTTTCCAGGTTCCTAATAAACAGTTGAATGTGTAGTGCTTTTCACATACATGTACTGTATAAAATTAATAAATCTATTCCTAGTAATATATTGAGTAATGTTTCCATTATTTCTGTATAATTTACTATGATGCCATTTTCCAGCTGCACATATCTCAGTAAGTGAAGAGTTAAACATTAGCCACTACTACTTGAAACATAGTATCAAGCACTGCAGAAAAGAGAAACATATTTTGAGTAACAACACAATCAATTACCATATACAGTATCTCACAGAAGTGAGTACACTCCTCACATTTTTGTAAATCCAGTATTTGATTCTATCGTTTCATGTGACAACACTGAAGAAATGACACTTTGCTATAATGTAAAGTAGTGAGTGTACAACTTCCACTGAGAACAGACCTCGCCATGGTCGACCAAAGAAGTTGAGTGCATGTGCTCAGCGTCAGATCCAGAGGTTGTCTTTGGGAAATAGACGTATGAGTGCTTCCAGCATTGCTGCAGAGGTTGAAGGGGAGGTGGGTCAGCCTGTCAGTGCTCAGACCATATGCCTCACACTGCATCAAATTGGTCTGCATGGCTGTCGTCCCAGAAGAAGGCCTCTTCTAAAGATGATGCACAAGAAAGTCTGCAGTTTGCTGAAGACAATCAGACTAAGGACATGGATTACTGGAACCATGTTCTGTGGTCTGATGAGACCAAGGTAAACTTATTTGGTTCAGATGGTGTCAAGCGTGTGTGGTGGCAACCAGGTGAGGAGTACAAAGACAAGTGTGTCTTGTCTACAGTCAAGCATGGTGGTGGGAGTGTCATGGTCTGGGGCTGCATGAGTGCTGCCGGCACTGGGGGGGCTACAGTTCATTGAGGAAACCATGAATGCCAACATGTACTGTGACATACTGAAGCAGAGCATGATCCCCTCCCTTCAGAGACTGGGCCGCAGGGCAGTATTCCAACATAACGACCCCAAACACACCTCCAAGACACCTCTAGCATCCACCAGCTCCGTGATGTAATCATGGAAGAGTGGAAGAGGACTCTAGTGAACTCCATGCCCAAGAGGGTTAAGGCAGTGCTGGAAAATAATGGTGGCCACAGAACATATTGACACTTTGGGCCCAATTTGGACATTTTCACTTAGGGGTGTACTCACTTTTGTTGCCAGCGGTTTAGACATTAATGGCTGTGTGTTGAGTTATTTTGAGGAGACAGCAAATTTACACTGTTATACAAGCTATACACTCACTACTTTACATTGTAACAAAGTGTCATTTCTTCAGTGTTGTCACATGAAAAGATATAATAAAATATTTACAAAAATGTGAGGGGTGTACTCACTTCTGGGAGATACTGTAAAGATATTTTGACACCTAATGAGAATGTTTAGCATTGCAGCCAATAATCCAATCATCCCATCATCCCAATATGCAGTTTAGTATGTCCGTGTAAATGAATGTCTTGTGATCATTACTTTCTTTCTAATCTAACATTTGTGGAAGAATTTATAAAACAAAAAAATATATATTTTAAACTATTAAAAATATAGTAGTTGAGTAACAAGTGTGCAAAGTTAGGAACTTGCGCAAGAGCTTCATGCTGCATCCTCCACTGGATTACATACATCAGCAAGTGATGATTTACCTATTTAGAAAACTGCTTTCCAGTAAGTAAACAAGGAAAAGAGGAACATGGCTTTGCATATTACAGTGACTTCACTGATTAGCAATGTTGTCTGTATGATTTGGCTTCTATAATAAAAGTTTTTCTTTCCATTGTGTGTCAAGTTCATGACCTCTATTACAAATTCAATCACCCAGTGTAAAAAAAAAACAGTTGATGTGAGTTCTTGTCTTTCATTCTGACTCATATAGTATAGTTCCTCTGCTGAAATACCAGGTAAAGATAACCTTCGGGAATCTCAGCACTTCCTGCATGTTGAAGATTTAGTAACGCTGACCTGAGCTGCTTGTTTTGCAGATTAGGCTTCTGCCCAATTATTGTCTAGCATGCTTTAGTAAGCCTTTTTTGGATGGATGTCATTGCTAATGGAACTGTCCAAGGGCTGCAACCCAATAAGTGTCAAGAAGTTCATTTCTCTCTCTATGAAAGAGCTCTAAAATCAAATCATGGGCAATTTTGTTATATTAATGGACCTCCAGGAGGGGATAACATGCAGCTCTGGCTACTACAGTATACCCTCCTCCATTCTGGCACTGTGCCCACATTAATTCCTTTAAACCACTCAGTTTCTCAGTCCTCAGTTTTGGGGTAGAATAATGCTGAATATCAAAATGGAAAAATTAGGACATCCTATAAGTGCAGGTCATCATCGCCAAGGCCCCCATGAGTGGCACGTTACTTTGCACTCAGGTGGCTTACCTGAAGACATCTGGCAATGTTAAGTATAAGGGCATTTGAAAAACTCTTCTGACCACTGGAAACTGACTGCTAGAAAACGTAGGTTAAAAACGTCAGTTTAGGGCTCATGTACACTGCAGCTGCTAAACTGATGTTCAGGAGCTGCTGAGCGTTTTTTTCAGCAGACCCTGAACTCTCCTTTATGTTTTCCTATGTGTCCATGTCAGGGGCGGACTGACCATTTGGAAACTCGGGCACTGCCCAAAGGCCCGGGGTCAGTAGGGGGCCCCATGAGATGCCCCTGGTACCTTTTTCATAGGCTTTTTTTGAGTTTGGGCAAGGACACAGGGGCCCCATGATCCCCTATTGCCCGGGGGCCCCATGAGTTGTCAGTCCGCCCCTGGTCCATGTACACAAAGTCATTTACAGGCAGTTGAGTTTACAGTCGTTTTCTTGAACGCATCAAAATCGCGTTCAGGAGTAGATTTTACCAGCATTTCAAACGCCAAATGCTTGTAACCGTGGTTAACCATGTTTATGCGCATTTGCGTTTAGATGCTTTTTTTGGCTGGTTCATATCCAGGGCACAATTCACTAAGCGATATCTTACGAGTATGCGGTAGGATACAGCATATCATTAAAAAAACACAAAACATGTGAGTCCACTAAAAAAGGCTACTAAAATACTGCATGAGTTATTTTATCAAGTCATGCGGTATTTTAGTAGTGAAAAGCATGCATTAATGTTTCAACTGTCAGCGGTTTCCCACTAACAGATGAATGTAATTGCCGGCAATTAAAAAAACGGTGTGGGGTTCCCCCTCCATCCATACCAAGCTCTTCAGGTCTGGTATGGATTTTGAGAGGAATTTTTTTATTTTTGGCGTGGGGGTCCCCCCCAAAATGCATACCAGACCCTTATCCGAGCATGCAGTCCAGTAGGTCAGGAAAGGGGGGGGGGGCAAGCGAGCATGAATGCCCCCCCTCCTGAACCATACCAGGCCACATGCCCTCCTCATGGGG